>NW_010244249.1:143569-144605 GCF_000690775.1 Eurypyga helias
AAATAAACTGAAAACGTTCACATATGAAACACATTTTATATGTTTTGCCGAAGACAAATTGTAAAGAAAAAATTTATTTTTCTGTCTCACACGCTTAGTTCTCTCTGTGATGTCATTGTCCGAATTACTGGAACACCTGTAGTTATGTTCTGGGTTTACTTTTAGATACATCACCTTAAATCATAATGCTTTATGTGCTTTAACATAGAATAATAATGTGAAATTCCTGCTCCAATTAAGGCAATGGGAGTTTTGACATTAAGTTCAGTTAAAGCAGAATTTATATGATTTACAAGATGTGATTATGAGATGTGAACTCTTTGGAGAACATTTTAACTAAAGAATACGTTATAAACAGTGCATCTCAGCAACATTAAATTACTCAGTGGAGATCCTACAGAGAAGTTGGCATTGGTTTGATCAAACTGCACAACAAAACCTATTTTACACAAGACAGACTGCATGAGGAAGACTTCTGCCATAAGCACATTTTCTGGCCTCCAAGAGAAGGCCTGTCAATAATGACAATACCCAGTAGCAAAACTTGTTCTTGCATTAAACAAGAGGGGAAACCTGAAGGGGAGGACTCCTTTGTTAGCAGCTCATTCTTATTACAAGCTTATTTGACCAAATGCATCAAGTGCCTTCTCTAAGGATTTGATAATATTAAACAGTAATCTATTAGCTATTTCTAAAATAAAATAACATAATCTATTGCTTCTGACATGCTTAGAAGTTTATGTAGCTAAAAAACTGATTCATTCAGTTATAAACGGGGGATTTTGGAGCAGAGAAGAGATACTGTTTTTAACACTGGCCAAATCAATATTAAGTATTTAATAGGAACTTACCTAATGCTTTGGCCAACCCAAACCTGTCCTGTTAAGGAGAAGTCTAGCTATAAATTTCATAAAACTTTACTCACAATATTAATATGTAACACTATCAACAGCAGTTTTACTTTCAACCCTTATTTCTGAAAAGCACATTTTGAATTTACATATGCATAGGAGAAACATAGAAAGGTTTGGGTTGG
>NW_010244250.1:0-16736 GCF_000690775.1 Eurypyga helias
GCCTGGCCGCCGCCGCGCGAGCCTGGCTGGTCTCCACGTAAAACCGGTTGTGTCAGCACCTCCGTCCAGTGTGCAGGTTTGCACGAGGGAGCAGGCGGACCGGCTTTGAGGTCTGCTCCGGCTCAGTGGGACTCAAGAACCCAAAGCTCACGTGTTGTGTTGGCTGGGTGACTCCGGCTGAGGACGCCGGGCACGTGCAGGATGGATAAACTATTCATAGCAGATACTTCTGCCCACTGCTTCGCCGTGTGTCTCCGGGCGTGCTGCGGTTTGTACCAACCAGTGGGGAGGCCAAGGACCAGGATGGTACCTTTAGTTCTCAATGTCTGTGCCTCTGGTGTCTGAAAACAGCAGTAGTGTTCAGGGTCTTTCATCTCAGCTGGTGGTGTTTAAGAGTTCTAATACTTCCCTTAGCCCGTTGCCTTGAGTGGACCCTCTGTCCTGTGGCCTTCGCGTGAAGAGGAATAACATGTTTGAACACACTTGGCCTGTTCCTGTAGAGGTATAAAACTAAAGGCTTAAGTATTTGCTTGTTTTAGTATCACTGAAATCTGGTTGCTTTTAAGTCTTTTGCTGTAGAACTTCATTTTTTCTCCTAGATATGCCTTTACAAATAATTTATTAAGTCTAAAAGCTATTTTCCAAGCCATGCTGACCTTCAAAAAGGCAGACAGTATCTAAGTTTTTTGTGGACTCCGTCCCCCTTTAGGATCCCCTTCTGTATTATGGCTAGCATTTATCAGCTTTCCTTGCTGTAGGCAGAAGGGAGAGGGCAGTGGGGGATGCCAGGAAAATATTAGTTGCAGAGCCCAGTTTTGGGTTAAATTTAGTGTTAATTCTGTTGTAATCCGTACACGCAAGGGGAGAGTACTTACATTAAAGTCTAGTAATCCCTGGTTTGTCTTAAAACATTCCCTTCACCCCCCCATTTTAAAACCAAACAATCGTAGCAGCTCATCACCCCTCCTGTGTTAAGTGGGATGGATTAGCCTCAGCTGCCTACATGCACAGCTATCTCTGTTGCTATGTCTGGTAGTGTGTTTGCATCTGAGTGATTAAAATGGTCCTTGAATGCCAGGTCTAGCAGCTTCATTCCGTTCAGATAAGTGGTGGTCCCTACAGCAACCCTTTGGCATTGCTCCTCATTAACCCTCAGCCGTGCTTAAAACCAACACCACCTCTTTCATTCCTCCAACCTCCTTTGTGCCCTGCTGACCAGGCAGTCCAGCCTCGGAGCAAAGCTGAGGTTTCGGAGGATAACGGAAAAGCGGGAAGTTTCCCAGCTTTAGGCAGGCGTTCGCGCTTCTCTTCAGCAAAAGGTGCTTTTGCCTGCACAAATGTTTCACCTGAAGTTTATGCTTCTGGAACTGAGGCATAAAACCAAAACTGCAGGCACCGATGAGGCATGGGGAAAGTGTGGTAAGGTAACGGCAAAGTTACCTCCTGCAGCCTGTGTGTCGTTAGAGCACTAACCCTGAGTCTCTAGGCATAGCGTGGCGAGGGGTAAAGGTCTCGGTGGAGGCAGCATGTCGGTATGTTACGGTCTTGTGTTGAAAACGGAGCTGGCATGTTGCATTATGAGGGCTTAGTTTTCTGTGAAACTGTTAGGGAAGTTGCATCTCTTCTACACTCATTAAATAATACTTTTTTTACATTTCAGGGTTTTAGATCGCCCCCTTCCCCCACCCCCCCGGCCATTCTCTTTTTGCATAGTACTGACTAGTGCACAATAAAAACTAGCAGTTCCCGCGGTGTTGCGCAGCAGAGTAAATGAGCCATAAGGTCAACTTCCATGTTACATGTGATGTTTTCACCTTTCTCTCTATTATCTTGGCATGTGCCTTGCAGTAGACACCCAAAAAAGTCAGAGCAGAATCCAGGAAAGACTGTGTCTTCATATTTCAATACAAAACAGACTTTGTGTCCGTTGTAGCAAGATGCTCGGCTCCACCGGTTTCATGGGTGTACAGACTAACAACGCATTTAATTTCTGCGTGTTTTCTTTTGTGCTTGTCATGGACTGGAAGCTCTTCAAGGCCACTCTGTGACTGTACTGGTGTGCAGTGCTGGTTTCTGTTTGATGTTGATGGGTTGTGGATGAAACAGCAGCGTGGAGGTGTGAGTAGCATTTCCCTTCCAAATGGGACACCAGCACCTTGGATCATGTGAGCCGTTAGTTCTTCCTGGACAGGTTAGCGTCAAGGTTGTGTTACGGAGAGCTGAACTCCTCGAACCATCCCTTGTAGGTATGCTGATGTACAGATGTGGTTGGCTGCATGTTCCTTGTTCCGTATGGGCAGGAGTTTTGCAGTAAGGATGTGATGTGGCCCTTTTTAAGTGTTCTTTAGCCCGTTCTCTTTCTTTGAGGTCTCTCCCGATGGCAGAACGTGTCCCCATGCAGAATGCTGCCTTTTCTGTTTGCCATGGTGCCAGTCAGCTAAGCCATGTAGTCTGCCTAAACAAATAACGGTGTTTTCTCACAGGAGATCATCTGTTCAGATTGAGGCAATTACCTTCTCTCCACTGCCAGCTTCCTGCTGCTTTCTTGGATGCTGCTGCCCATATACCTTTGCTTACGGGGAGAATATTCCACTTGTGTCTCTGCCTCTAGCTGGGAGCTAGATACACTGCTCCATTGTTTACCTTCCCTTAAAAGCCGAGGGCTGTGACACTTTTGGAGACAGTCTGTATTTGCATTCCCTGGGTTGGCTGGGCAACAGCTAATTAAATAATTATATTTAAAATGAGATTTAATAGAAAATCATCTCTAAAAGTAAAGGCAAGGTGTAGTTATGCTTCTTAGAAACAAAATTAGTCAGCAGTGTACATACCATGGGATGCTTCCCAAATAACTACGGGCCGTTTCGTCTGTCTTAATATTTTTAACCTTTTTTTGTTGTGGGGTTTTTTTTCCCCTTTTTAGATTCTTTTGTATCTTTATAGTATGTCTGCACGTTGAGCATCTCCTCCTTCCATTTGTGCTTTTTTTTTTTTTGTTCCCCTTCGCCCTCCCCACGCTGGATGGGAACTGCAAGTACAATCTTCTTACAGGGAGCAGCTACTCAAGAGTTTCTGCTGGTGAGTGTCAGCTCTGTCCTTGTTTAAAATGTGAATGAAAATATCTTTTTGTTTGTTTCTAATAAGGAACTGAAGGTCCCAAACAGATAATTATGCTTGGACTTGTAAATAATCATTACCCAGAAGCAAAAGAAGATCTGTGCTTTTTCCCTGTTCCCAAGCCAAGCAGCGGGCTGGGAGGGACATTCTGGGTTGCTCTGTATAGTCCCTTCCTGTAGCAGGGCTCATGCTCTCTTTAAAAATACATCAAACCTGGTTTTAAAAGCAGTGGGGTTTTGGAGAAGAATTTTTGTTTGCTTGGGGTTTTTTTTTGCATTCCATTGTGGTCATTTGGAAGCTGATTTTGAACTTGTCTGGTCCAGTGGTCAGAAACCTCCCTCTAATTGTCAGCCCCTGGGAATCCAGGCCTGGACAAAGACCTCTTTGGGTGCAGAGCCACTGCCCAGCATTTATCCAGGCCCAGCATTTCCTTCTGTCGGTGTAGAAGGAATGCCACGTGTCCAGCTTCTGATGTGCTCCAACACCGAAACGCAGGGCTGCGGGACAGGGAGGGTCTGCAGTGAGGTGGAAGGACACTTGAGGTCAGCTGTGGGTAAGCGGGACCTCACCAGAGTAAGCACCGTTAGTTCCTACGTGCCACGGCGTTCCAAGAACACCAGTCTAATAATTAATGAAGTAGCTACAGCATGAAGTCCTTCTTATGTGTGTATTGTGGGAGACAGGACCCGTTTTGTTAAAAGTCTGAGTTTGCTGTTGCTGTAAATAGCTTCCTCAGCAAATGTGGAAAAGAGAAATTACATGTAGCCAAGGAGTAACAGAAAATAGAATTTAAATACGTGTTTCATAACAGTCTTATTTTGGGGCTGAGATAATGGACCAGGCTGTGTGAGGAGATTAGTTTGTCTTGGGTGATACACCTTTCATTAGGAATACGTTTAGCGTAGTGCTTGGCAGCGTGCTAGGCCTAGGATTTCTTTTCAGTTGGTGTCTTGCAACTGCCTTTTATTCCTTGATATCCTGAAGGTCCTTACCCAGCGGCATAAAACATTTGGTGTTGGCTTCGCTGGAGCTAGTGACAGTGTGGCAGTTGACTTCAGGAAGTTTTTAACTGTAGAGAAGGATTTAGCTGGATTTTGCTGTGTGTTCCAAATTCTGGATTGGCACCTGTGGCAGCCAAACACAGAGAGGGTAACAATTGTAGCTAGTTAGGTCGGAAAAGGTAGGATGTTACCCAGATTGCAGCAGGGCTGGGGTGTTCAAGCTGATTTAGAAGTTGATGACCCTCTTTAATAAGAACAAAGGTACCTAATTACCTTCAATGTAGAAAGATGTCATCATGCTCCTATCTCTCTGTTTGGTGCAGTAGGATCCAATCAGAATATACTGCCATCGGGTGCTTTTGGGTTTTGAACTCTCACATTGCTTCTTTCAAATACCAAAGCGTACCGTAGCGGTACGTAGCATTTATCATACACGGCTGTAGCATGCCCTGCTGTGGCGCCATTGGAAACCCCTTTGGTTGTTTTTACTGCATCATCGGAATCTTAAACCTAGAGAAGTATTGCTGTGGAATAGATCAGCTCTTACTTCCCAGAGATGCCTCCTGAACTCTGTGTGTATCACGCTACTAGGCCTGCGTGGAATCACAGCTCACAGGTTACATGTGCAGGGTGCACTCCCCGCTTTACGAGCGCGTTGCTGTCCTTTCAGCAGGCTGCCTGTCTTAGCCGTCATCCTCCGCTCCCCGTTTCTAAGGCAGAAGGGTTTGGATCGGCTGCTAGCTCATACAGTGGGTAACATCTGTCGGTGAGGCAGATTCCATTTCGCAGGGGTGAAAGCAGTCAGATACCATTATTCAGTATACTAATGACAGTGCGGCATTCAGGGTCACACTGAGGCCTCTGTGGAGCTCACCAGGCTGATGCATCCTGTTGCTGCGGTTTGGAAGAGTCAAACATCTGCAGATAGGAGCGGGACTCTTAGGGCTTCTGGCAGCTTTGGACATGCTGCCATGGCTTGAGGAGCTTTAGCAGAGCTTTGCAAAAAGATTGTTGTGACAGATGTAGCGTAACAGTGAAAACTACTTGATCTAAGAAGCTTTAGGCTTTTGTTGCGGTGTTGATACAGATAAAGGATATTGTGACACACCTGGCTTACCAACCGTACCGTGGCACTTGGAGCAGTTTGGAGTTGTTCTGCCGGGTTTAGCTGCGGAGACATCAAAGGTTTGCTTACAGAAAGGGAAGGGAGGGCTCAGCGGTGGTGCAGACTACGGGCGTGTGTTGGTGGGCGTGAGATGCTCACGTGGGAAGGCAGGGGAGGTGAAGCATCACCTTATGGTCGCTCGCAGAGGAACAGAGTAAGCAGGTGCAGTTTTCTAGGAATTAACGCAGTTTACAGCCAGGAAAGCCAGCTGAAAGCTGGTATGTTAATGTGAATGTCCCTTTGTTTTATGTGATTATATTGGATTATCTCTAAACCTTTAAACCACACTGGAAGGCGGTAGCATTTTCCTGCTACAGTTGATCTCTCTTGATTTCTGTTTACTGATTCGATGGTTGTTGGTGCCCAGGAGCTGTTGTCATCGGCAGTGAAGTGCTGGGTGCTGTATAAAAACCAGGACAACGACACAACCTTCTGCCCTGAAGAATCTGCCAGTTGGACAGAGGGAGGTGAGAGGCCATAACCAAGGGGAGGGCGGATGGTTTGGGTTCACAGGTTGGAAGAGCCTCTCTTGGTGTGAGAAGCAGTGGTACCAGCACGGGCACCGCGGTGTGTGTAGGGCAGAGCACAACCTCAGCAGCTCCTACAATCTGCGGTGCTACAAAATGTTCATCAGACCTTTAAAGGGCTGTTCAGGGGTTAGGGGAGGAGGCAAAGGGAATGCATGTACAGCCCAGATGACATGTTGACAGAGACTCCGTGATCTTTGTGGGTACACAGACCCAGTGGGTAACTAACCTAGTATTTTTGTTCTCCTCCCTTTTTCTTCTAATCTTAGCTGCGATTAACGCACATTTCTTCCCGCTCACATCGTAAGGCGCTGCCGTTAAATCTGCCATGTAGATGGATGATGAGAAAGAGGCTTCTTGTTTTCCTGCCAGTCTTTCTAGCAAGCCCCAGTCACTAGTTTCACACGTGGCTGGAGCCTTCCCTAAATGTCAGAGAGGGTGTGGAAGGAAATACGAAGGGTTTACAGCTTTAGAGTGGTGAATAGGAAATCTGGATTCGCCAAAAACAATGGTAGGGGGCGAGAGCCAGTCTTTTGAAGGGCCACGGAAATGTAGGTGAGTGACTGGAATTTGCTGCAACCAGGAGAATTGGTACACTGAAGCATTAACTAGTCAAAAGAGCTGGAAGAGTAGCGGTTTCGGCAGCATTCTGAGCAGGGATTTCAGTGGGAGAGGGAGGTTTGTATTTTAACAGGTGCTTTGCCAAGAGAATCTGTACGATAGCCAAGGGGGTACCTGGCATTGTGATGGCATTAGTGATGACCCACAGGCATCAGTTCACAGTAACCTGCGCTGCGACTCCCAGGGAGGGGCGGCAGGCAGGAGTTAGGGTTTTCTGTACTGCTTGTTCTTAGTTTAATGTCTGGAAGGTGCCAACTGTCCAAGAAATGTTTGTGTTTTACCTTGTGGTTTCATAGTCATTTCTGAGCCACTAGCGTAGTAATGCAAACGGACCAATGGAAAACCAGCTCAGGTGTTGCAGGAGGGAACCACCCCCGGAAAAAGAAGTTTGTGGAAGGACCGTGCTGTGGTAGGATCAGAACATCACCTGTACAGCAGTGGAGAAAGCTGCCAAGGCCCGTCTCCAACACCCTATCTCGCAGGATGGAGTGGTTGCTTCCCGAGCTAACAACGGGAAACGTGCAGACTGCACTCTTCCTTAATCCACTGCTTCCTCCTTTCTGCCTGTGGGAAGAATGAGTCCTCCGCGGTGGGGTTCCCTGCTGGCTTTCGTGAAGGACTTGGAGGCTGTTCAGAAAGACTGAACCAGTACAGTGGGTTCTTTCCCCCCAGCACTGTTGTTTCCTAAGGGCCTATGTGCTTGGGGAGGTTCCGTTTTGTTAATTACCTTTGTCTGGACAGTGTAACAGTGAAAACCTGCCCTCCGCTACTTCAGGGACTAGATAACCGTCGGGATGCACAACCGTGCAGTAGGGAATTGCTCCCGTGAAGCGGTCTTGCAGTGGAGGCCAGCAGACCGCACGGTGGAGCGGGTAGCGGCGTTCTTCGGGCGTGAGCTGGGCGTGAGGTGCGGGGCTCAGGGCCGCAGCCTCCGGCAGGCGCTGTGAATGCCTTGTGAAGGCTGCGCCCCTTGAAAACTGAGCGGGGTGTGTCTGAGCAGCACAGGCCAAGGCAGAGGGCGAGTTAAAAGCTCTCCTTTCCCTCACCCTTACTTCCTGCAGATTCTCTAGAACAGGCATGGCACGGAGAGACCACACCTGACCCCCCACCAGCCTGTGTCTTAGGGGCAGATGTCCGTTAGTGCCGTCAGACGCCGCACCCCAAGACAGAAAAAGTGGACTGCACAGAATCATTTGAGCCTTGAAATTTTATTGTCTTGTTTGCATCAACCAGTTATTCCTTTCAGCACCAATAAAAGACCAAAACCCCCTCCCTATTGTTCAAAATACCTTCGTGTTATCAGGTCTGAGATTGTGGTTTTCTTGCAGGCAAAGAAACCAATGAAAATATTTAAATTTTTATTTTTTTAATACATTTATAACAAAATGTCAGAAGGTGTGTGCTTACCATATAAAAACATTAGGTTCCAGAAGGATACAATACCGAAAAAATCATTGAAATAAAAAAAGATTATTCTTCCAGGATTTCTAAACCTCAGCAATAATACAAGTCTTTAAAAGCATCAGGATTATATTTAAAACAACATGGTGTGGAAAAAGGAGACCTTCAGGAACAATTTGACCCTCACTGTAGTGGATGATAAAACTGGGAGTTTTTCAGAGTGGTGGTACGTCTGTTCTCCTCCTGGAGCGCCAGGAGGAGGTAAAAACGCTGCGAGCTGATGATATGTGCTGACACTGATGTGCTGCTGTGTGAGCCCAGGGTAGCTCAGAGACCAGGCTGGGGCAGCCAGATCTGCTTCAGCTGGACCACCAAACAAAGGCTGGTTAAAAAAGTAATTCCTTACTGGGCTTGTAAGTTCCTTCAGGCTTACTGTCTCGCCCAGCAGGTAGGACTGAGGGTCTAGCCAGACTAGCTGAGAGTGCTTCCAGGACAAAACCTTGTCGGAGCGCTGGCACAAGATGGGTAAATGCGTTGCACCAGACAGCTTTCTCAAGGGTTTCTCTACAGCAGGCCACGCCTCGGCAGGCTGCAGGCTCCTCTCGGAGCCAGCCTGTGGCACCGTTTCTTTGGTGGCTCTGGGCCGCTGCCATGAAGCATCCTGTCGGTGATGGAATGCGGTGCGCTGGGCACCACTTGAATAGGTCTAGCGAACACTTTCATGTAGCACAAAGCTGCGCTGTGCTGTTAGGTCAGTACCCTGGTCCTCAGTGGCTGAGCTGCGGTGCGGAGCGCGTGGGTCGCAGACCCTCAAACGGTGCACGGATTAACTGGATCTGAACGTGTCTGAGAGGCTACGTACTACTCTCTGCAGGATGTGGTTCTGAAGTGAGCTAACATCCTTGGAAACTCTGCAAGTTCTGCTTTGGGCTGTCCTCATTTGTGTCTTTTGTTCACTTGTTCTAGAAGTGCTGTTGTAAAATGCAAATCGAACATGAGAAATAGAAGATGGTATCTGGGTTTTATAAAAACAGGTGACACTTCATCTACAGTATCCCTGTTGAGTGGCAGTTATTAAACCAAGAATAGCTCTACCACCCACTTCTTGAAGTTACCTGACATTCCTGTACAAAGTGGGGTAAGCACAGTAGATTAAGCTTAACTCAAATTTCTTATAAATAAATAACATCCCA
This sequence comes from Eurypyga helias, assembly GCF_000690775.1. NCBI lineage: Eukaryota > Metazoa > Chordata > Aves > Eurypygiformes > Eurypygidae > Eurypyga > Eurypyga helias. Next base: position 9,026 of record NW_010244250.1, read on the forward strand.
CTGATAACCTGGGTCATGCTATCCCCAAGCAAAGTGGGATTGACATCTGAGGAAATGATCCAGGGTTTGACTTCCTGGGCATGTTCTGCCCCCTTTCCCTGGTTTAGTTGTGTTTTGGGAGCAACTATTCTATTGCACAGTATCTAAGGCTTGTAATGATGTACTGCTGGTACAGGCGTTGTCTGACTGGTTCTCTGCGAGACCGTGTATGGAACTGTGGGAGCAGTGGTGTAGGCAAAACTTGGTTTTCTCCAGGACGTTATCCTTCTGGAAAGGAAGGCCTGTTGGTTACAGTTTACCGGTACATGCGCTCTCCGACTCCCGCAAGCACACCAAGGCATCAGAAGGCACAGGATCGATGCAGAAAAAGCGAGGAGCATCTGTACAGTGGTGCCACAATTCTGTACCTCCCAGCGTCACTGTCTTGCAAAGTTAGAGCCGTAAGACGGTAACGTTACTAAGAACTAGCTAGACTGATTAAATGTATGTGTATTGTTTAAAGAGAACATTCTACAGCTATCCATTCGTGATCACTAAGAACATCAAAATCTAAAACAGTTTGCTTCAAATTTGAAAAAATATTTCCCAGCATATCTCAAAAAGTTGACAAAAGTGCCTGGTTTTTAGTCAGCACAAAGCCACAGAGCTAATTTAAAAGTACTCTAGACCATGTTAGTTGCACTGTAAATGTAACATTGTTTGGCAGTAGTTTTATGATTATATCCCACACAGTGTCAAATTCAGCTCCTGCAACGGATACTTCGTGAAGTCGGTATCAAATTGTAATTAACATTGTTAGGAAATCTATTAAAAATACTGTACCTCATATTTAATCGTACTACTGAGAAATAGCTGCTGGACAGCACACAAATTGCTACTGATACTGTCTGTTTTTTTAAAAAAGGTTAATAAAATACAAGCAAGGTAGAAAATAGGATTAAAAGCATTGTTTCAGGTACAAGTCTTTCTGAACTGGGGGGAGAGGTAAGAAACCAGAAAAACACGTTGCACATCTGTGCACCCTCTGTATAAAGAGAAACATACAAAGTGGGAAACTGGTGGTGCATTGGGACAGTACACTGATGTCTCTGATGCTGTAAACTTGAATTCCTAATTTTATCAAAAAGGGGAATTGAGTCTGGCTCCGTTTCTGAGTCCCCATGGGTTACGCTCGCGGGCTGCCCATGGTTTGGCACAGTACACTTTGACGAGGCATCTCTGCTGAAGGGACGCCAGGACTGGAAAATGAGGCGCAGAACGTGTCCAGGCCGAGCGCAGCGGGACAGCCTGAGCAGGGGCCTGTTTCCTACTTGGGATTAGCCAATACTGCTAGTCCAGTACTTCTGCGAGTTTCTCTGCTTGCAAAATCAGGCTGATCTAAGTAAAAGTTCTGTCTGCTGTAGCTAATTAAGCCAGTACCAGGGGCTGTGCAGACTGGGATTTCTAATCTAAATCTGTTCCGGTTTAGCTCCAGTTGATACCTAGCAGGTGTACACTAAACCAAAACACGAGCATCTTCAAGAGTTTGTGGTCAGTATAATCAAAACCGTTTACTTAATTAAGGAAGTATGAGATTAACTCTTTTTTTCAACACAGGGAATTCATAATGTAAGAGGAAATAACAGTAAAACTGAACAGGAAGTAGGCTGAAGAAACTAAGTATCAGTTAAAACCCAAAGGGTCTCATGCTTCTCCCAGCAACACAAACCCTCCTGAATGTAAACCCCTAAAAAAATGCCAAGTCTCACTGTGGACCTGATTCTCAGCTTTTTGTGACTGTTGTTAAGGTTGCAGAGGCTGGGGATCGGATGGCAGGGGGAGCTCCGTGTTTAAGGGCTGCAGAGGAAGGAACATACCGGTTAGGTGGCGAGACCCCTGTCAGTCTGCGAGTGCAGAACACGTGGAGAATTGTCTCCAATCCCTCTGCTCGCAGGAAGTAGCTACCCAGGGCTGAGAGTCACAGGTCCATTCTCTAGGAGCTAGCCACGCTACACTTTCCCTTTAAGTGTACTGATTCCTTTGGAAACTGTTAGGTGATCCTGCCTTACCAATCGCACTCTGTTCTACACTTTTTCTCCCAAAATGTCACTGACGTTTATTTAAACTCTATATCTAGCATGCATTTTACAAGCTATTTCCCACTGACTCTTTCTAGCTAAGGCAGAACATTGGCTCTGGTGTTACCAACGGCACTACAGGAATCTATTCACTCTACTGTAACATACATATCATCCCATCCCATAATCCAGAACTGCCCCGCGTCCAGGAAAGAAAGAAAAACCATTACAGGGGAACTCTATTTCTTAAGGGAATAAGTTGTGCTTCGAAAGCTAAAGGCCTGATTCTGGAGTCATTATTCAGACAAAACACTTCATAATTTCAGTGGGAACACAGTTGGAATAAGGGTAGAACTGTGTTCTTAAAGTCTTAATTCCAAATCTTTTAAGTGTCCTTAAATCAGACAGGAAGATATTGGTCTGCAAACGGAATAGTTTTGCTAGTTGGTTTTAAGGTCTATCTGTAAAGATGGAAGAGTTTGCCAGTCCCAGAATGCCTTGCTTTGGCTGGTATCTGATTTTTGAACTCACTTCCATTCTGATGTTCCCCATGGTATCTTACTATTTTGTCTCAGAGTGGCATGCAGTGCGGGCGCATGCTACTGATGCAAGCACGCTACTACAACTTTAACAGGCTAAAAAAAGGAAAAAAAGCTTTAGCTTCTTAGTTATACAAAGAAATGATGCAAAAAACCATTGAGCAGCACTAAGTCACAGACTAATTACAAACTAAATTGTGCTATATATTAGTATAAAAACATGTTTTAGTAAGAATGGCACTGGTTCAGAAGGAATTAGGACTTCCATCTTGGTTCTGTTCAGTCCACAGTGAAAGTACAGGCCTGCCCTGTTGCCCGAGCAACTTTGACAGTAGCAATTGGCCACAACCCCTTCCATTTCTTCCCTTTTTATAGCCGCCATTGTTGTTCTGGGAGTGGCCCGGGTCAGGTCTGGTCATCGTTCCTAACGTGGCACCAGAATAGTTCGTTCTTATCCTGTGATATTTTCTTAATATCATTACAGTTTCCCTCTTCTGATCTCTCAAGGCTGGCCAGTTTTAGGGGTCATCTTCTCCTGTAGACACCATGAGACGCATTGCTACTGGGAGGTGGTCTGTCAAGCCTGCTAACTGGGTAATAAAGCTGAACTCTTCCACTTCCTGCAGAAGGAAAACAAAAGGAATTGGAAAACCGATCTGTTACACCACACACCAGGACTGGGCGTAAAAGCCTCTCTTCCCCCTGAACTACTTCACCGCGTCAGCTGTGTGGGACCAGCCCAGGGCTGATGGCAAACCACCTGCCACACAGGGTGCGTCAGCGTGGCGCAGCCGATGCGGCGTGCCGCTTAACCCCATACACAGCTGAACCGGCGCGGGTGAACCTGCTGTACCTGTTCTTGCTGTTCACAGCAGCGCCCGTGTTGCTCCAGACACGTCACTGCGGTGCCGCGCTAGGTCACCCGCGTGCATCCGGAGGCACTCACCTGGCAGGAGGGGCGGCCATACCGTACTAGATGCAGCTAAAACGAAGGCTTGTCGTTTTTAGGTGGAGGTGTTACGCTTCACGGGAACTCAGCGTCTCTGAATTCCTGCCTGCCCTGTGGCAGCGTTTCACAGGCCCAAGTTAAGATTCTGTAGGAAGTACTGCATGCTGCCCAGCTCCTGAGAGCTGGATGGAGCAACCTGAAGGCTCGCTTGGTGCCATGAGTTTTCCCTTCCTACAGGCCAGGTACCTACTTTGGGAATTGCTTGCAGGAGGCGCAGATATTTTAGTTCACTTGATGCCACCAGCACGAGCCTAATCAAAGACCTAACCTGGGTCAAAACTACTCAAATACTGGTTTTGTTGTGGTGTGTGCAGAATGTACGGTGGGTTTGCCATGCAGAGGCACCGCTGGCGTTTGAAACAGGAAGCCTTAAAAGAACTGAGCTGCGAAGCCGCTGTGTGCACGGAGCGCAGACGGAGGTAGCGCACACTAAGCTGTGCTGAGCTGCGCTGTGACCTGCTCTTCTGCAGCAACCGCCACGGGTTATGGGCCGTGGGAGTGAACTGGAGTCTCATTTTGGTCATGGAATTCTGCCTAAGGCAGGGCCCTACAGCAGACAGGGCACTGCAGGTTCTCATCCTGGTTATCCCGTGACAGCTGCTGCCTGCCTGTCGCAGATCTGTCACTCGGTAGGTTTTCACAGGCATGATAAAAGAACATCCCGGCACTTTGCTGGCATGCAAAGCGTCAGCCAAAGCACTTAGTCTGCGAAAGGTTAAGGAATGGAAAAAAGGGTGTTTCTTAGTTAGTTTGGGAAGAACAGCCCATCTACCACAGTTGCTACCATAATCCCTAACTCCTATTTGTTTATGCACTGGGTTTACAAACTCGGTTCTGGCATGCAAACAGCAGGTTCTCCTTGGAGTACAGATCTGATACAAGCAGAACAGGCTGAAGTGCCATCCAGATGAGTTTGTTGTGTGAGTTACGGCTCTTTTTGTCAACTCTGAAACTCACCACTTTCCATTCCAGGTAGAGACCTTCTTCTGTATAGAGCATGTAGTCAATCCTCCTCCCGTTTCCTTTTAGTGACGCCTTCCTCCCCTTTTGACTGGAACCGTGGTTCTTGCTGGTGGGATAGACTAAGTATCCTTTCCTTCCTTCTTCACTTTCCAGCACCCTGTTTCATTAAGAAAAAAACAAAACAAGTGTTTTAAGTGTTTGCTCATTCTGTCCCTTCGTGCATTACGCTAGACCCTCCAGAACCCCGGTAAGGGTAATGCCTGCCCAGAAGGACTGTTGAAAGCGCATCTTCTTCCGCACGTTGCCCAACGTGAGGCTGTACTAGCTGCTGACAGCGCTCTTAAAGCCCCGTGGCAGGTTTGGCATCACTGGTGCTGTCCTGGCGGACCTACTCTTGTAGCCAGGGGACAAACATCTGGGAGGAGGACCTCGCCTGCCTGCTGCCTGCAGTGTATTGCAGTCCACAGCCCCCCCGTCCACTTCCGGTGTCGCTGAATCTAGCAGAGGAGGCAGCTGCTTCGGGGGTGACTTCAGAACGCGCCTGGGTACGTCGATGCAAAGCTCTCCGTTCTGATCAGAGCACGCCTTGTGAAGTGACGACAGCCAGCTTTACGGATGGCGTGGGTGAGGAATGGTTTTCAGGAGTACGAGTTTGGGCACGTGGCCGTGGGTTTTGAGCAAGTCTTGGCATCAGATTGCTGTCTTGCACCCTGACCCTGTCAAGTCAGCCCTGCTGTGAACATCACTTTGGACCAGGTAACCCACAAAGGTGCCTGTCACGCTATTTTTGTAATACTCGTGCTGCCACGCTGTTCCGTGTTGTTCTGCTGTTGTACTGAAAGGAAACCTGGTTTACCTTCTTGCATTCTGACTAGAAGACCAGCCAAAGGAGCGCCGCAGGGGACAGGCACAGCGGTGCTTGCAGAAGCGGAGGCTGCACACACGGACTGCGTGTGTCGGGCGCTGTGCACAGTTCTGTCCAGGACAGTCGCGGCCGTTGTGCACAGCAGCTGTGCAGGCAGAGGGGGACAGACTAGGCTGTGGTTTTGCTATCTGGCTCACAGCGCAGACCAACTGCTTTCAAAACCGCCTCCTGGAAAATCGTTTTCCTTTACTTACCTGCCAAAACCTGAGCTCAAGGTTCTGTGGTTTCCCTTGTAAGAGTTGATTACGCCATTAAGCTACATCATCAACTGTCGCAGGAGAAACACTGAGCCATGAACTGGGGTCCTAGCAGGCACAAAGCCTTTAATTTCACCTTGGAAAAAAATAAGATATTTTTCATCACCCATTTTTTAAGATTTGACTTTGGATGGGTTTTATGGGATCAGGTTTAGGAATTTTTTAATGCATGCAGGTGAGAGTACAGAATGAAGGAAAAACGAGACAAACACCAGACTCTCAATGTGTGTTAATGTTTGATTCAGATGGTTTCTTTGCCAAATTTTGTCTCTTCGGAAGGATCTGAGTAACGAGAGAGGGGCCACAGTACTTGCTACAGTTGATTAGGTCTCAGTAGTGTTATAACCTGTAAGTTTGGGTCAGTGGACATATACAGGAAGTGCTTTACCACCCTTCAAAAGGTGACTGACAAAATTCTGGTCATACAGTTATTTAATCAGGACTTTCCTTAACCCCTTGGGACTCAGGTACTGAAGGTTCTTAGAGTTTACTGTAGCCAGTTTATGAAAGTAAGCTTCCTTTACGTATTGTTTGGGTTTAGACTGTCATTTAATAACTCGTGGTAAATTAGCTTACTGTGTGCACCCCATCTGCAAGCTGATTCTACAAAGAGCTACTGTGAATGATGAGCTTCCTGAGATTTTTCTAGGTTCAAGAAAGCAAGCTCTTTGATGGGAATGACCTCTTTCAAAAGTTGTATTTATATTTGGTAAAGCTAATTAAGTAACAAAGTAGAAGAAACTGCTGATTAGTGCTGCAGTACTACTGCAAAAAAAAAAATCTTATTTGCATTAATTTAAAGATTAATTTGTTTTCGCTTCCATTATGTCCTTTTAAAAGTCTGAACGCTGGGTATTCACTGAATCTGCACTGCAGCTCACAAAAGGGAAATGTTAATTTCAGATACATGAGGAAAATGGACTCTAAACGCACGTGCGTCTGCCTCTGACTAGGACTTGTACCACGCTGTCCGCAGTGGCTTGCTGTTTGTTTCCACAGGAAGGGGACAAGTACTGCACATCTGGCTACGCTGTGCTCACAGTCTACCTGAACATAACTCATCAGGACCGAGTTGCAAACGACACCTGAATGTTGGCGGCGTAATTGCCTTAATTCACAGGACACAGAGGAAGGGAGGATAAAAAGTATTTGGAACTCAGTTTTTTCCTTGCAAGATTTTAAGTCGCAAGTAACCCCCAAGTTTAAGAACGAAAATTCTGTCACAGCTCTCTGGCCAATGGCTTGTCTGTAGTGCTGAGCGCAGCTGCGGTGGAAGAGCAGCATGAAGAGCAGTGCATGTAAGGCAGCCACAAAGCAAAACTTACTCCCTCAACCGAAAGCTGGAGGGACCATCTCTGCCCTGGGCAAGCAGCAGCCCAGTTAAGGAACACTTCTCTTACTGCTGCTGCAGCCTGCTGCCCAGAGCCACTGTCCAGCAGTGGAGGCAGGAAAAATCTGCATTTTGATCATGTTTCTTAGCTCTGCTAATGCGCTCTCCTGCATCAGACTGTTCAGGGTGTAGAGCCAAAGGTGGGCTTACTCCAGGGGCTTGAAGGTGACAGTCATCTTAGCGAGACGAGATGGTTTGTGTGCGTTCCGTGAAGCCTTTCTGAGCAGGAGCTTGTACGGCTTCCAGCACTGTGGCACAGCCCAGGCTGCTACATCTAGCTTATTCATTGTTCTGTAATAACAAGTGACTTGCTCACTGTTTGTAGCCACTAAGTTCTTTTAGCCCAGTGTTGTGAGATATTTAAGAACTAGTTGTTCTGCTGGTTTTATGGCCTAATTAGTTCAGTGAAGTGAACTACTGAATTTTATTTATAAACTGGAGAAGAGTGCTGATGAAGAATTAATTCTCAGGGTAGCTTGCGCTGCCAATTTAAATGTCTCTTTTAAACATCTGTCAAGCTTCATCAAGGTTTATTATTGAAAAGTTTGAGACTGGATCCATTTGGGGCTGT
>NW_010244251.1:0-21065 GCF_000690775.1 Eurypyga helias
CCACACACACACCCCCCCCCTCCAAAAAAAAGAAAGGACGGTGCTACATCACATTACCATCTGCATTAGAATGGAAAATTCCCAATGTTTCCCAGATTTTCCAACAGTTTTCTGAAAGGACTAGATGAAATATGTAGTAATTTACAGAACCAACATCAATTTTCCATTGATGAGGTAAGATTTGTACACCAATTTAGAAGATTTGGTATCTGAAGCCCAAAAACCTTCTAATACTACTTAAAAGAAATCAAGTTTAAAGACTCAATTGTTTTTAAAAATTTCAAAACTTCCCAAAAAATACCATTTATAGCATAACACAAGTTCTGTATCTCAGACAATGTAATGCAGATGCACTTCCAGAGAGAAAAAAAGTAAATAGTTGTAACTTCAAAACAGTGTATTCCTGTTCCAGGGCAGGATGAAGGTTTCAAGAGGAACCATTATCAGGCTGTGTCCTACCAAGACTTCCTGAGTACAGCTGATCGCAGGCATCCTTCCCCTTTTTAAGATTCAGCCAAAACCTCCCCTAAAACACCCAAGTTTTCAACCTGACTCTAAACCTAACTGTGGTTTGGCCTTAGCTTCAACTTATGCAGATTCACATACTGGTATCTTAGAGCATCACTGAAAGCTTACATTAAATAGAATACAGAGGAGCCTATTTTGAAAATTAATTGGCAAGATTCTCTCAAGCTCAAGCTTTTCCTATTTTATGGTCTTCATATGGTTTGCCTCTGAACAAATGTTTTGACACTGTTATCTACTCTGCATTTTCTAAGCAGCGTATATTTATGACATCCACTGCTTACATTACGGAGTTTAATTCCCATTTAAAAAAAAATCAGTAACCTGCAGGAGACGACACATACCTTCATTAAACAGCCATTTGTGAACTAAAATTTACAGTGATGTGCAAACAGGCTCTTATTTCCAGTTCATAGTGAGCATCAGGAGAGCAGAGTCAATTATCCATGCTGGATAAAAATTCTGCCTAAACTTTTTCCTAGGAAGAAGCTGAGTTTTTACTCATATGAACACCTATTAGTGTCTGTTTTCCAGAGAAAATGTTGAGCTAGTTTTGAATATTTTAGTTAACACTTTCATTTTAAAATTTTTCACTTGCTCGATGAAGAAATCTGCACTTTCCGTGCACGCCTGTATTCGTCAACTCTTTCCAAAAGGTAGAAACAAAGATAAATATAACCCTCTGAAAAACTGCACTGGACAGCATGTTCCTTGGTGTTATCAGTAAAAAAAAAAAAAAGGGGGGCGGGGGAAGGATTCCATTTCACAGGGGAGATTTTTTTTCATTATAACAACCTACCCAATTTCAAGAACTAGAACACTGAAATCTCTCAACCGTTCAGTCTAAACTAACCATGCAGTATCAGGGATGGGTAAACGCAAGATCTTGCATGGATTATGTAAAGTCTCTTAATAATTACAAATTGTTGTTAACGGTAACAAAGTTATCTGAATAATAATCTGGATCATGTTAATTATTACAGCTCTCCTGCTAAGTCACCCTACCGTCTCAGAGCTTCTAGACATAAGGCCAAACAAGAATGGCTCATTCTTCATTACACCAGTAAATCAAAATCACTTTAATTATTCTCCAGTGGGACTCCAAAGACTTCCAGTCAGCATGGCATGAGCCATATGTTTCTTTCTGTTTGGACAACGCTGCTAATTAGCCAAGTGGTGGAAATCCTATTTGAAAGTGAAAAAGCACACACCCCAGCATATGTTTACCTGAGAAGAAGAAGTAATTTTAATTGCAATGAGTACATTTACTGCTGTATGAACAAGGAGGCTTCTAGGTTAAAGTATGAAAGAACTTGGTTGCATCCTCAGATGGTGCAAGTCAATGTTGCTTCACAAAGCAGCTCTGCTGAATGAGACCACCCCAGGCTGCAGCAGGTTGTGTTTCTCATCATTAAGTTCTTATAACCATGTGAAAACCACAGGGTCTAACACACACCCTCATGTGGGACAGCCTGAAGAAAGAAGGGATCAATAGCCCCGCTGAAGTGCACCTTGTGGGCACCTACACCAATGGACACAGCACACGCAACAAACAGGAGGAACTGGAAGACACTGTGTAGCAGGAAAACTAGGCTACAGTTGTCATCGTGAAAACATGGTGGTATGACTCACACAACTGAAATGCTGCAATGGATGGCTATAAACCCTTTAGAATGGACAGGCAAGGAAGGAGAGATGGTGAGGTAGCCTGTATGTTAGGGAGTGCTTTTATTCGCCAGAGCTTAATGATGTTGACAACAAGGTTGAGTGTTTATGTGTAGGAAAGAGCAGCAAAGGCAGCTTCAAAGAAGCAACTGAGATATCGTACCTGGTGGTATATAAAACACGTGTCGATGTCGTGCTTAGGGACATGGTTTAGTGGTGGACTTGGCAGTGCTATGTTAATGGTTGGACCAGATGATATTAAAGGTCTTTTCCAACCTAAACATTGCAATGATCCTCCTTTGCAAGAGGAAGAACATCACCTTTCAAGGCCTGAAGATGTCTGCATTCTTTTACTTGGAGCATCCCCTCTTCTGATTGCAAAGGGGAATGTATTATAAGGCACAAGCGCTAGTGTTATTCCCCACAGCAAACTATAGGACAAAATTTGTTGCCAGCGAAGTGACTACATGTGGCTGCAGAAGGGCTAAAAAGCAAAGTGGTGACACCAAAGCTTCTAACTTCATATTAGTTCAAACAAAGTTGAACCTTCCCAGATATCCTTATCTTGTGTTTACTACAACTTCAACCAACAAGGAGATAAATCTATTTGAAGTGAACTATGTCTGGATTTTTCCAGCCAGTTGCAACACACTGAACAAACTCCTTAAAAATTCAGCTTTGAGATGGCATTTAGGAAGCACCAAGAGAATGGCCAAACCCCACTAAAGCTGTGAAGCTGAACATGAAGACTGCAAATCAGAACCAACACCACAACATTCACTCATGCTACTGTGCAAAGCAAAGGGAAATTAAGTAGGAAAACCCACCCACAGCTGGAGAAACCTGACACACTCTTGCCTGGTTTATTTTCTTAAGCTTAACCTCATGCATCAGCTACCACAATACAGTCTTTGAAATTCCATCTTCTTATTTCTATTTCAGAATAAAACCCAGAACAAATTAAATTAAAACAAACAAACAAAACACCTTTGAAAATAGCACTGTTGCTTCAGCAATTTCTGATAGAAGGGGGTACTGACAAAAGAAGGGTATTGATGACTGTAATCATAGCACCCCTTTCTTACTAAGGGTCACTTAACAGAGTGACCTCCTTCATTTCTTTTCTTATCTTTGCAGTCAATTCCACTGGGAATGCATCCAAATATAGTTTCCCACACAGCTGACATTTCCCAGCCTTAAGCTCCCTCCAACATCTCCCAGTGGATAATTGTTCACCTGTAATCTTCTTTGAGACTTTTCCAAATTCTTATCTCATGTCCCATGTTTTCACCAAAATTTGGCTGCAAATGCCCCATTTTTATTAAGCTTCACTTACAGATTATTGGAAGCGGAGGAGAAAGTGATTTTAGGAGAAGAAAAAAAAGAAAATCCTTCAGTTATTTCAAGACATAAATTAGAATGCAATTTAAAGAGGAAGTTTGTATCTGCATTTAGAGTTTAGCAGGTCTAAATTACACAGCTATGAACATTACAGCAACCTAACTCATAACTTACACTAAGACTACACTCAAATTATGTACCAATGTATAGTGGATATTGTACCCTCTTACTCAAAGGGTCTTTTGAAGACATCAATTTAAAATTAGAATGCTTTAAGTCTGGAAAATACTGGATTATTTGACAAAACTAGGAATGAACCATTTTGAAATAAAATAAAAACTTTATGTCTCAGCAGTCCCTGTGGGGGAAGTAAAAACGCATTTGAAAGGCCAGGTTTCTACACACATTTTATCTTTGCTTTGTTAGCAAAGCAGCATGGAACAATCCTGTATCTATAGGCATTCACAGGGAATTAATTCCTCTAACCTAAGTTACTTCAAGTATAACACAACTTCACTCTGACACCAGATTCAGGAATATACTGGGGAAGAGAAATAAACCAAGATGATGCCATTACCATCCATAGTCATGATCAGGTTTCTAGGTGTTTCCACATTTGAAATTACAGGTGAACTCTAGGTGGAGATATGTTTCTCACTGTAAAAAATGTTCAGAAATACAAACTTCTGGTACATTTGTTTGGTTTAGAGACAGATTTTTCTTGGAGGTACATAGCAATAGGTCAAGAAGAAATGGACACAATAGTAATTCCATTTCAAGAATGTGGACATAAACTACCACCCTCCCCCCAAAAAAAAAAAAAAATCTCTCCCTGAGGTTAGTGAAACTCTGCAATGAGTTGCCCACTCTGGAGTCTCCATAGTTGGAGATACTCAGAACTGAATTTGACAAGGCTCTGAGCAACCCAAAATAATTTGTCCTTAATTAGAGGAGGGAGTTGGACTTCCCCAGGTCCTTTCCAACTTAATCACAAGTCATCTTATGATTTATTTAATGAAGCAGCTACAAGCTCCAATTATCATTATAATCTAGTGTAAGGTTCTTTTGAAATCTACCCCAGACCCCCAGATAATGCTTGGCACAAGAAGTTAGTGAAACAAGTTAAATAGGCTAGAACATTCAGTGAAGATGCACTTCAGACACCTTTGGAGAAGACATTATTACAACCTTATTGACCGAAACTGAAATTGAAACACTCATAACAAAACCACATTGTGGCAGAAACAAAATGAAAGAGGAAACACTAAAAAAAACCCCAAAGAATAAACCACAAAGAAAAAGAGACAAGATGCTTCAGAGAAACCACATACTACAACTGTACATACCTTATTGGCACGGAACACTGTTGAAGACATGATATAAGGCCCTTGTAGTAAGCTGGCAAATCTTCATCAGAGTATAAAAGCTTTTCCTGCATACTTAGAAGATGGTGCAATGTGAATATATAATCGTTTTCCCGGGGTCCTTGCAGTCTACTACAAGCAAGGGAGAGAAAAATTTGTCAGTTCCCCATCCCTTTATTTCAAAGGCTTTTCTAGCAAGTATTGTTGTAGCAAACATATTTTGACCTGTGTTTAAATATGCAGCAACCAATCTGTATAACATTCCTTTTCACCGGTTTTTCAGAGTGCTATCAGAAAGATGGGGGGGCGGGGAAAAAGCTGGAAGGAATTTATGGACTGTTTTAAATATCATCTTTTTTTTTTTTCCACTCTTTTAAGTCACTTTTTATGTCTATGGTCACTCTCCATGCTTAGTAAGCCTCCCAAACTCTTTATAAGCCTTGCTTTTCTTCATAATTTGCATGCATAATTTCTTTATTAGGCACAGTCATTCCAGCCCCTCTAAATATTTATTTCCAGAAAGCACAGGTTCTGCTGAGCCATTATTAGTTGCAGTCTTACCTTCATGCTAACCTTCCTGCCTCCACCATGACCCTACAGTAACAACATCCAATTATATATGCCCATCAATTCCCTCATTCTGGGGAAATTGGGTCTTTTAAATTCAGAAGCCTAGCTCTTTCCTTCACCTCCACAGCTTAATATACAAGGTCAAATCTAACAGTTATGAGATTTCTGTTCCCAGAAGTCTATGGCCTTTACCACTTCTTTTCCCCAGTACCTGCCTTCTCCAGGATTGCATCATATCCAATTGTTTCTTTTTTAACTTCTATTCAAATTCTAGAATCCCCAAGTTATCAAAATTCTCAATTTTCTATCCCATTACAGCCTGATAAAGCAAGAGACCAGTTCTCCTAATTTCTTTACTACTTCCAGAAAGACATATATTTAAGTACCTTGCTTAAAATGAGTGTGTCTCAATCTAAGTAAAATTGCTTTTCTGTGTGAAGGTATAGTAACTAACTAATTCTTTATATAGTCTTATTCATGCCAAGATAAAGAGCACCAAAAAGATGCTGCTCTTCCAAGTTCATCAGCCTCACTTCAGATAAATAAGCCACAGAAATAACCCCAGCTGGAGTCTATCCTGTTACTTTCCCCCACAAGCTTGAGACAAAGAACTAGGAGTGAGTGCAATGCTTTGGTGGCAGCTGCTTAAATGCTTTGCCACACTATAACAGAGAGAAACCAATATTTTCACACACACTCACTCACAAAAACATACACACAAAAAATAGTTTGCATGAAAAATAATCACCATTTGTCAGCCATCTAACTCTCCAAATTATGAGCATTTTTATACTTTCATACTCTGAACTACCCCAGTCATTGCTGAAAGGTTGGCATTTAACAGTTACAGCAATGTTATTTAAAGGTTATTTTTTGCACTTAGAATAGCAATTAACTATGGTAATGTTGTTGATTAGCTGCCCACCCTCAGAGACCGCCTGATTTATTGCTTTACCAGCAAAGCTTTGCTCTTGATAGAATACTCCCCAATTCTTTGGAAAGTCTCAGATTTATACATCACAAGAAGTCACACAGCCTGGCTTAGACTGGCAGGATACCTGTCTCCCATTCCTAGCTCTGTTCTTGATCTCCTCTGTGACTTGAGACAAGTTGCCTCACTCTGCACTGGTTCTGTCTTCTCTGTTGGTAATCAGGGCACACACCTCCCTGGGAGGTGTCTGTGCAGCACCTACCACAAACAAGGCTTTAAGTCTTACTATCTGTAAAAGTAGGTGACAAAATGATATGGCATACCAAATGAAGTGTCATATACCAGTGTTTTGTACAGTATAAAAACTTCCACCACTTACTATAAGGGAAAATAATAACAATCGTTTTAAGTTCCATTAAAATTAGGGTAAAGCTTTTTTCCTGTGGAATTAGTATTTACAATATATTTTAAATGTACAGTAGTTATTACATTTAAAATACAATAAAAATTTTATGTAAGAAATGCACCTATTCATCACCTTACAGATATGAACAAATTGTGAATATGTATTTGTTTTCAGCAAGGAAGACTATATCCAAATTCTGGACAAACCGCAACATATTTAGTATGGGAATCCGACCCAAACTAAACAAAATAGCACATGTTGATACTTAGACTCCATAAACAAGACAACTGAATACCAGCTTCAGCATTTTACAGTAATGAAAAGGATTAGATATATTTTTCTATAGAAATAGAAAACTTGAAGAGCTCTAATATTTTTGGCAGTTATATTCACTCTGCAATGCATCTACATCAATCACCACCCACGCATGCTTTGAAGACTGAAAGTAGATAGTAAGTCTAGCAGAACTTCATGGTGGGAGTTGCAGGTTTTTTCTATTTTAAAGTAGACTTGTAAAAGGTAACTTCAAAAACCTGGTTAAATTCCAAGGATGTTAAAATTTGGGACCAACTACTTATCTCCCAAGCCTTAAATCAGTGGATTCACCATTGTAAGTAATTCTTAACTGAAGATTGGATTATTTTATTTTATTTTTTAAAACAGTGTTTTCCTTTAGTTCATGTAAGTATTTAGATTAGGAAGCATTATTGACTTTATTACAGGGGAGGTCAGAATAGATGGTCAGTGATTCTCTTTTCTGACCCTGCAGATTTACAAAACCACTGCTGAATTAAAGCAGGGAGATACGATGACAAAACTGTTCCTCATTAGACCTTGGAGAGAGCCCCAGATAAAGCAAAGATTGACCTTTCAGCCTAGTCTAACTTCTAACCACCTGGGTGCAACTTCATAGAAGTTCACTCCATCTTTCACACGACAACCACAAGCCTTCTGCTTGACCCAACAAAAGTTCCCATAGAAATTTCCAATCCTGATGCATCACCATCAAATGATACAGAATGCAACATATGCAGCCACTGGTTTTGTTCACTTGCACCTGGGCAGATAGTAGCCATATGAGAAGTTAACCCTGCAAATCCTTCAACAGAACTAAGGAAAAAGAAAACAATACTGCAAAGGCTTCATTTTGATTGATCTGAATTTTAGTGCAAGATGAGAATCAGTTCTTTTTCCACACGGACCAGTGCACTAACACCAGATACAAAAGCTTATATGACTAAAAAAGCTTAGGTCCTAACTAAATTTTCTCCGCATGTGTATCACTGGGGCAGGTAAGGATCCAAGATGGACACTTTTGCTGGCATATCTGAGCATCTAAGCCTGAAGACAGGGCTTTTGGCAGTAGACCCTATAGCCATCTACTCAATACTTTCATTTCCCTACTGCATATTTCCTTCTCAGAGCCACATTGCAAGGAGTCTTTATTATGGGCTCTGATATACAGAACTAAGCAAGGCGGCCAGCTCCTTTGTGAAGGAGTCCAAGATGATAAATTCACCCATGTTAATGCAATCAGACTCCATGACTGATACGGATTACAGCAAAAGCTCACAGCTGTGAGCAGCAGTGGGGGTTCTTTGTTCTTCCCGTTATGGAGCTCTTCTGCCTGGGGACACCTTTAAAGAAGAGTCTCTGTGTTCAAAGTCAGTAGTTAGCTCCTGCCAGAGAGCAAATAACCCTCATCCCCAAAGTTGGCAGGTTGGAGGGGCACAAATAGAGCAACGTCCTCTATCTTGAAACAGCTCTGCAGCAGCAATATGTGCTTCCATCCCCTCAGCCCTGGTCTTGTTGTGGCTGTCAGGCACTCTTGAAAGCTGGTCTGCAGACTCTCCGTGAGGGGCTGTCGGGGGTGATGTGGTCGCTGCTAGCCTTTTCGCCAGCTCACAGTCCCTACAAATGACAGAGGCTGCATGAGCAAGTGCTGTGACCACACTGCACTGTGGGTTACCAGTCTGGGGCTCGAGCATGTGGTGGTAACACCAAATTCTGCCTGTAGATGTGATACAAAGGCCAGGAGCTTTTTAGAAAACATACTAGAGTAGTACTCTGGCAGCAAGAGCCATGCCATGTGGCTTGCTACAATACCTCTTGCAGACCAAGGCTGCAGGACTGCAGGTCCTGCAGAACATGAGGGACCCCTCTGAGGTGCTCTAAGTAAGCTGAACTTGTCCCCAGCCTTCCCAGAGGAAGCACCTAGGAGGGTATGCCAAAGGATTCGTGACACAGACAGTCTGGGATCTTAGTTTTTAGGACACAGATGGGTACTTGTGACAGAACAGCCTGAACACAACCAGCAGGAGTACAGAAACTTGCTTGTGCTATCATTTATTGCTACTTTCACAGCAGAAAAACACAGAATACTCTAAGAGCCATGTTTGAGCTATTTCTAGCAGTAACTGCTTCCCATAGCATCAAGCACACTGGTGCAGTGACAGATACCCAGTGGTCTCTTCCTTTCGACACGTCTTTCAGCCTTACGCAGGTGGAGGTGACTGTCACCTTCTAAACAGCACTTCATTGTGTCTCTTCCCAGCACTGGTCCTGCCACAAATTTTAACTTAGACTTAACAAGTAACTGGAGTTTTAGATTCTGGTTTTAATGCTTGACTTTTGTTTTTATTGGGATTTTTGTTTCAAGGTGCATATATACATACAGGAAAATACTGCCAGGATATTGTCATAATAATCTTACGTGAAATAATGCTTCAGAAATTGGAAGGTATTATTCCTACACTCCCACATGCTCTGCTTTTAAAAGGCAAAGGAAGAAAGAAGCAAGCAAAATACCAGCCACATCCTCTATTGGGCAGAGATTATATAGAAGTCACAGTCTGAAGTAAAGAAAATTAATGGTTTTAAACTCCTTTTTTTGAGGAGTTTATCACAAAAAAAACTTGAATTAGACCTTTCCTGTTGTTGAATTGACCCATTTTGTTTTGAACAAATTAAATTCAGCTAATGTGTATGAGGTTTTGCTTAGATTTTACCAGTTTATATCCCACAGAAGGTGTGAGACTATATTCCTGCCTTTTGCAGGCTTTGCATAGCAATGTAATGTTGTTTTCCTTTTCTAATCTCTAATATATTTCTCTGAAACTGCAGACGTACTGAATCATCAGGCTTTGTGTTTGTTTGCAGAGAATAACAAAAAAATTTCAAGCATCAGTAACTTTGCACTGCCTTCCTTGTATTTTCAGTGTTTCCGAACTACATATAGTTTTAATCTACTCCATTGATTCCCAATGGAATTAACAGGTAACATTTCTAGTCCTAATTTACTTACTTATCTTACATATACAAGACTGTTAGAAGCAGGAGCAAGCAAGACAAGCTGCTTCTCATCTCTGATGAGAAAGTGGAAGAATGACTGCTCCATTTACCCCCTAAAAAGTTTTCATAAGCCTGGGAATGGTTTCAGTTTGAACTCTGAACTAGACAGCTCACTTACTTAGGAGGTTCAAAACAAGAACAAAAATAATCAGCAGTCTTCTGGAACATACATCACATCCAGTAATGATGCTCACACAACCAAAATGAAATAGCAGTAACATATTCAGCAGATTCCTGACTAGGTGGCCACAACAGGAGTGGCAGGTGAGGAAATCATACTGAAGAGTATTAAAAAAAAAAAAAAGGTGAAATTCTGACTTTAAAACCTCAATCTAACAGAATATTTCAAAATGGATGATACTTTTTATAGCACAAGAGGAAACCCTGTGCACCACACTAAAACCCTAACAGGTATTAAAAACTGTGAAGTTTATCTACTACAGAACAGAAGGACAAAGTCAAGGCCATTCACTGTGTGCAAGTGAAAGAACCAGGCTCCAAAATCCCCAAACAAACAGGGGCAGAAAATAATCTCCTTGGCAAAGTTTTGTAGTATTTGAGCATCAGTCAGAAGCAATATTATTGACTAACCAAGCTGATATTTGGCTACTGAAGTATTTAATTCTTACAGTTTCTACTAGATGAAAGGACACCGTGTCCATCTCCAAGTGATGGCTTGGCACAATCAGCGTGTACAGAATATCAGCATTTTTTCCTTAGTGGGTTGAGGGAGGACAGTCCTAAAGGTTTCTCTTTTACCCATTACCCTTCATCTTTCTTGACTAGCTGAATTTCAGCAGCCCTTGAGGTCAAGTTCTGCTAATCAGCCATTCCCACCCACCTGAAGTCTTTGTTGTGGGGAGGTGGGTGTAGAGAAGGACTCCCAGGAGGACAGGCGTGCTGCAGGCTGCCACCAGTGCTGACCGCAGCCAGGTCAAGCCACAGCATCCACACAAGCAGGACTGATAAGGTAGGAGAAAAACTCCTTCCTAAGGAAAGGAGCATGCATGGTATAAGACATCCAGCAGGAGGCTGCAGTGTGGCTGAGCACAACCTGGAAGGTGGTATATCCATCCCCCAGCAAGTGTTCAGGTCATACCAAGGCTTCTGATCTGGAAGAAAATGAAGTAACACGTCTCAGTCTCATGGCTGAAACTACTGAGAGAACAGCAGACAGTTGTGAACCCCTTATAGAGAGGTAACAATAATTGCAGGATGTCTTTGTTGATATATTCAAGGCCCAAAGAATAGAGAATCTAAATAATTATACCTGTTTTCTGAGAAAATTCCAGCTGGGCAGCAATTCACTCAGCTATCTTATTTTATTGGCAAAGCTGAAGCAGTCCTTTGTAATGTTCAGACACAGATAACACAGTATATGGCGGTGGATATTTCATAGTAAACTGTTCAATTCATTCTCCAGCCCCATCCTCTTCTTGTTTGCAAGCTACCTACGAGCAGAGTACAGGGTTTCTTTCCATTTTACTCAAAGGTTGTTTGCTAAGATTTCCATGCATGATCTTTGATTGGTAGATTGCTGCACATACTTCAAGTTCAAAATTTGGTCTACATCAATTGCTGGCAGGGGAATTTCAGCCATAGGACTAAAAATGTAACTCTTAGGGTCAGATTTACGGTGCAAATATTGAAAGTGTAGTATACATTTAAGAAATAGTAATAACTTTTGAAAATTGTGGCATAAAATTCCCTAGGTTTACTTTCTGGACTCAGTTATCTAGGATCAGTAATTTACGCGGGAGAATTCATTCCAGTTCTCACTTGTTTTATTCATTAGCTTTCTGCTCCACCTAGCATCTCCTTAGTTTTGAAATTAAGGAAATAGAAAATCTTGATCAATTTTCTTATAATTTACGGCTTCATGCCTCCTTGCCCTGTTCTCTTTTCTTAAAAAACCTGTCTTGTCTATGCTAAGCACCCTCCCTCCAGTCCACCTCCTCCTCAAGGAGTTTTCTTGCCTGTTAAATACACTCATTGCCCTGCACTGAACCCCTCCTAATTTTCCTTATTTCATGCTTTGTGCTGACCCATGCATCAGAAGGGGACAGCATTGTTCACGGACAGCAGCTTAGCTGCCCTAGTCCACCTGCCTTCGGATGAGCATCCATGTTACATGCCATGCTGACAGTTTCTCAAATGAGCACCCAGGGTGTTTGTCTGCTGCTCAGGACCATCCTGTCCAGGTGATGGCTCAGGTGGTGGGGAGAGGACAGGTTTGGAGCAGCTAGCCATGCCCCCGCTGGTCCTCTGCACTCACCAGACTGCAGTCCCCGGGCTGTCAGGCTCAGCACCTTTCAGGAAAACTAAATTTACACCCACACGTTTCCCCCATCCTTTCCTCTAGACATTATTAAAAAAGCTTCATTCCCTGATGATTCACCAACACCTGGGAGCAAGTTCTGCTTTTTGTTCATCTCCAACTAAAATCTTTTCTTCCCCTTAGCAACGGAACGGCAGGCCTTCAAGATTTAAAAGAAATGAGAATGAGTGTGTAAGTGTACGCTCGCTTCCTTGGAGTGCATGAAAGGCTAATTACAGAAATTAAATGCTAATTTCTCAATATTAATATAGGCAAGTAAAAGGCTTTTGCATTGTTTGCATAAGAAGATACTTCAAAAGCTTTCCTCCTTTTGCTTCTCACCTGTAATTTCTACCCTTCCTCCTTATGCCAGGTTATACCAGGTCAGGCTTTTAATTGGTGCTCGTTAGTCAAGCTGTGGATGCTCCTCTCTGGTCAGTCCCTTTGCCCACAGGCAACTGCTGGCTGTATCTCCATAGTGGTCAGGAGAGGAAAGCAGACCCATCATCCCAGCAACAGTGATGCTTTTTCTGTCACCAGTGGCTTTCCTGACACCCTGTGAAGAAGTTTAAAGGGGAACAAAATAAATATAACAGCAAAATTTTGCAGTCCAGCTCCCTTGTCTGCCAAGAAGAGACAAAAACCCTAACACATGCGTTGCTGAAATCTGCATTATTTTGTGGTGCCTATGAATGAGCACTTACTTCTACAATTTATTGTCCAATTTGACCATGCTCAGAACACTCCAGTTCAACACACCCTGTAAGCTGCCCCTTAGAGCATAGCACTGTAAGTACCTCTATAAATTTGGTGCAACTTACACTGCCACTCTCAAGCACAAGAGAAGGAAGTTGAGAGTACATTATTTCACTTCCATCCTCTAAGCCAGCTTTCAGCAGAATGGTGGCTTATTGCAAGCTACGTTCTGGTCATGCTGACCAGGGCTCTCTAGCAGGGATGATGACCCCACCTAAAGCAGCAAGCCCACAACACAGCATGAGCCGTATGTTTGGTTAATGTCCAGGTTATGATTAGGTCTCTCTTAAACAAGAATACAGAGGTCCCAAACACATCAGGGTCCCACTCCACCGTATGCCAATGAGACAACAAGGAGTGGGATGATTGTAAAATGTATGTGTTTCTGTTCCTAAAACACCTCCCTTTTCGATGCACCGACCAGGAAAGTATTAGGTTTATGTTGATGGTCCTCACCCCATAGTAGTTACACAACTACTCCCAGGAACTTCATCAGAGAAAGAATAACAGAATTACCACTATTGAAGAGCTATAATAAGGTAAGGAAAGAAAAGGAAGTAATTTGGCATACCTACGTGCACATATTAATTAAAGATAACAAGAATAATTATACACTTGGGAAAGGCAAAGACAGGCACTCAGAAAATCAAGAGGCCTATAAAAATTCTGGTGAAAGGCACCAAAACTTGAATAAGAAGGGGTGCAATTATTCACCAGCACCCACCTCTGCTGAGTGTGGGAAGGCACAAGAATCACAACCAGAGAAAGTAAATGTCACAGATGGGTAACAGGAACAACAACTGAGAAAGACTCTGTAAGGTCTTCTCAATACGGTACAGCCGAACTGAGAGGGTGCAGCAACAGGATCTGCTAGCAGGACTCAGACAAAGTTAAGGGGCATTTCACACCTCTCCTTCGGTGGTGGAAAATGAACAGGCAACTCTTGAAAAATAATTGGAAAATCTTAAGATGAACAAAAAACGGAATAGGTTTTTAGCCTGTTGATGATTTTGCATTTCACCTATCAAGATCAGGACATGAAAATAGAATCCCCTACATTTCCCACCTTGTTAAAAGGCACTATACTTCTTCCCTGCAAAATTTCTGTGGCAGACATCATGTTTGAGTAGCAGAACAGGAAAATATCTTTTACAGTAAGAGGATTGCATGCAAACATATTTTGCCTCCAGCATAAATGCATGAAACTAAGTAGACCCGAGCAGATAAGAATAGGTTTATTGAGCTGACATCCTACATATGCCTTTCTACATTAATTGTCCAGTAACCACAGCTGACTCCATAGGGATGGTGAGGAAGCTAACACCATTAATAAAAGAGAAAGAAGAGCCTTAGAAGAAGATATCCTTTCAACACCAGGTACAGAATCATTTCAGCAATAATTGTAAGATCAGCTGGGTTTAACTCATGAATAGCATGCAATAGTATAAAAGTAGAACCCCCTCATTTGATGCAAACAGTGCACAGGTTCTCAAAACATTTCACAGAGCAAGGAGAGGTGACACAGCTCAATATGAGAGTCTCAGGGACTCCTTTTGTGGCAGAACAGACAATATATGGCAGCAGTTTTAAAGCATGATGCCTTGAGTGATCTAACCTCCTGCTAAAATGTACATCTGTGCATACACACACCTCTAGTATGAGTAAAAGGCAGCCAACACTTAGGGATGTCACATGACAATGTCAATCAAATTTCAGAATCTTAATTACATTAATCCTTGGTGCCAAATTTATACACAAGATGTAATAGAGCACTGCCATTTTAATCTAGCTGAAATATCAGAATATGGTTTATAAATCATGGTTTAATTGGATAATAGCCTAAACCAAGCTTAATTTCCAAAAAATGTTGCAGTCAAAGTCTAAATTCTGAATGAAGTTTTCTAGCTCTAGCCATCTAAAGGCAGCAGCATATGTTTCTGCTGTTTCTTGATCTCCAGGTAGTAACCATGAGAGTTTCACTGCAGCCTTTGGCTTACACTGACATGAAGAACAAAGAAAAAACCTATAGGTGACAGGGCCTAAGGTGACAGACTAAGCTAGTACATCATTAATGATTCCCTCACTTTCAAAGCTTTTCTGCTTAATACATTAAGTATTGCTACAGATATGATGCACAGAGGTTGGTCAAACCAGCCCCTTTATTAAGAGATGATGATTAATAATAAACATCCCAAGAAATTTCCTGTGCAGGGCACCATCCTAACATGCTATCCTTTCACATGAGAGATAGTTACTCAAATTCTTTTTAAATAATGGTGTCTGCATGCTTGTTCTGCCATCCTATGGAAGGCTCATCATATAACTGTGTAATAAATGTGCATTGTTCAAAAAAAGCATGCCAGAGGATTTTCAAACCCCATAGCTCCCAGTGGCATCAGCCACAGGTAATTGAAACCAGCTGAACAACACTTAGGGAACGAAATTCTGCATTAAAAGCTATATGTTGGTTTTCCTTAGTTTCCATAGAATCTATTTCAAAACAAAGGGCAGAATATGATACTGACTTTTGATTGCTCAGAGCTTGTGAAAAACATGAGAGTTCTGGAAAGGTTTTTTTACCAGATTACTGAATTGCTTTGCTTTAGATAGTAACTTAGAATCTTTTTTGGCAGTTATTATACGGCATAACATACAGACGAGATGTGGCACACATTCTACCATATGGGCTAGAAAGAAACAGATGTCTAGGCAGTATCTTCAACTAAAAATATTGTGTCTTATCTGACTAAGAGAATTGTAAATATTTTAAATGATAGTCAGAATATTTAATTGCACTCTTTGAAATACTGGAATTTACATGCAAAATAAACTGACAATTAGGTATGACACCTTGAAAATGTACTTTCCACCCTTTTTCTGTGATTGTATTACAATGAAGATATAATCATTGTGTGAAAAAAAGAGCAGAGATCTTCTGGACCATTTTCCAGTAAGAATAGAGGCAAAGGGAAATTCTAACTTCTTCCAAGACAGATTTTGATTGCCTTCTAGAATACAGTAAGAGAGACCTGATGACCCTAAAGGTCTCTTCCCAGTGTTCACAAGTGTCTGAGCTAAAATTAGTTTCCCTTGGAAGCCAGATGCAGAATATTTGAGATTCCATGGCTTAACACACATCACCCATATGCTAATTTAGCAGACAAGAAAGATTGTCATGGAGGATATCAGAGTGAGTCACACTAGAAACTAAAAATCACTTTCTACATGATGGTGCCTTGCAGAAACTGACTTCTGCCACTCCAGTGCCTGGGGAGACGAGGCTCAGTATACATTATACAACTCTAAATTTTTCACATGCCAAGTGGTATTTGTACAAACAAGAGAATTAGGAATCTTAGTCATTATTTGCTCAGGGAATGATCTGATTTGCATGTGAAAGCTAATGCTTGTAGATAAAGGCATAAGACCAAAGATATTTGTAGACATCAAGTAAGTGAAAGCAATTGTAAATATTTCTATTATTTCAACAATTAAACTGATTGAAAGGGACATTAAGACAAAAATCAAAATTCTGCACTAACTGAACACAGCATCCCCAGATCCCTACTCTTCCTTTGTAAAGTGGTGTTGGACTTGTTTCAACTAGAGATTAAATAAAATGATCCCAGCTGTCCCATGGCAGGGTGGATATGGGCAGGAAGGGGATGCTATGCTGTCAGAGGGCTGCAGCAGTGTGATCCAGCATGTCATAAACCTTTAGATGATCTGGAGAGAGGAGAAGCTGCTTTGTGTATCTTCTTCACCAGCCTCCACTCTCTTCAGTGAACCACTACAGGGCAAACACACCTATAAATTCTTATTTGAGGTTTTTCAGTTTACTGTAATGGTCTTAATGACATTTGTCACTTTTTGGCTCAGAAGTGCTAACCCTACTTCTCTCATCTTGTATTTTATTCTCTGCACAGCTGGGCAGAGGAAAGCAGGAAAGACTGGCTTTGAGATCCCACTGTATTTCCAGATGTGACCTCCCGATACTTGGCTGTGCATTCTGCAGCTGTGAGAGTTACTGCTGTCCCCCCCTGCAGCCCACGCCCCCCATCTTGGCTCCAGTACTTCTGCTTCACACCTCAGGAGCAACAGTAAGGCCACGGTGGCATCTTTCTGTGTGAACAGACACACTCTTGATGAATCAAAACACCCCAGTACCAAAGTACCCAGATCCCAGACACACTACACTGCAAGTATGTGGATGCAGCAAGACAATTCTGAGCAATGGGGATGTAAATAACCACCACAAACCCTTAGTAGGAGTTTGCAAACCTTTTTCTCCATCCCAGACTTACGTGTCCATAGCTCAGAAGATGCTCAGGGAAGAAAGTTTGGCAGGGGCATCTTTTGCATCAGTCACTGCTTCCTTAAATATATAGCTCCTTTACCAGTGGAAGGAGCCAGATGGAATGTAGTTTCTGTGGTATAATTATAGCCAGACAACTTTGTCCCCATGGAACTCCCTACTGCACAGTTTGCTGTAGAGTATCTTGTACCTGGCTCAGATATCTCCAAGCTGAGAAGAATCCTTCCAGTCTCACTTCATTTTTCTTTAAAACAGGCTCCTTATCAGGCACCCCCAAATATGAGTTTCATCTTTTTGAGCTCAGAAGTTTCACGCAGGTGGAGCTACTGCTGCTTCAACATGTTATAAAAATTACTCTATGAAATGAAAAAATGTGTATTGGCTAAGAGAATTTAACAGCTCATGACTGCAGTTTAAGACATGCTGTTATAAAAAAGTCAACAGCAGTGCATAATATTGAGTTAGTAACACAACTTCAGGATGGTAAGAACCAGTATTCAGCATGAAACTTATTCCCTCACTAGAGGTAGAAGTTCCTGCACCAGTTATGCTTTCTCTCCATCCACTGGAATCGCTCTGCTTTCTTTGATTAAGGAAACAGAGACTAAATGTAACTTCTCACTGTCCTTAAGCTAATATTCACACCTTGAATTCTAACAGGTTCAGCTGGTCAAGCTTTAACTGAGAACTTTGTGAACAGTTTGCTTCTTCTCTTCCTCTCAGACACAAGCTGTTTACCTCACTGGGCAAACACCCAAATTTGCGGGAACCAAACCACATTTTTCTTCCTAGACTTTATGGAGAGGCATGAAGATCACTATCAGAAAGGGAGAAGTGTAAGGCACAGGAAAGGCATTTTAGTCCCCCTCGGTTTCCCCTGTGTTCCATGATATTGGTGTTGGTGAATACTTGCATTTTCTTCGGCAAAATACACAGAAATACACACTTCAATATTTGGAGCTAACCCCTCAATTTCATCTTAAAATTCAGAGCAAACTTGTGAGGCTGTTCAGAGACAGCTCATCCCAGACATCACTGCAAGAATTTAGGAAATGCACCACCAACATTAACCCACGGATAAATGCCAACCCTTGGATCAGCAGTGTCTGCTCAGGCATAGAGCGGAACAAGCTTTCAGCATCCCTATAGAGCTGCTTGCTGCTTGGCAATGGAGAATGGGATGGCAATCACAAGAAAAGCAATTGCACAGACCCCCTTGGTGCTCTAAACTGTGATGCACTTTGCTGGTGCACACCTGTGGCAGACTAGATTATTTTATCAGGGGTAACATCCAGTCTGGCCAATAATACCAATAAATCTAAGGCCAATGCCCAGCAGTTTAAAACCTAAATCCAATGGGTGGCATCCCCAGTGGCACCTCATGATATTCTTTATAACAGGCAGGCACTGATGAAAAACAAATGGAATGTTACCAAAAATAATAATTATTAGGAAATTTCTTTCCATCCTGATCTATGGAGCACAGACCATTTCTAAAGAAAGAGGGGCACTAGATAGAAATTGTAAACAGAAACTACAGGAAACTAAGAGGAATAATAAATAAATTCCAGAGAAATATCTGAAATACAAACTAAATAGATGCCAAAACTCTTAGGAATTTTGAGGAAGAAAATTAAATCAATGTGATTTCATGAATGATTGTGGTTTTCATTAAATAATTTCTTATTCAAAAAGACATTGTTATTTAAAAAAATGGCTGTTCCAGAGGAGCTTTTTCAGCTACTAAGACCAGACCTCTCTGTACCTCATACATGCTAGTTTCACTGTGTTTAACACCAAATTCAAGAGGTATCTTAGACCTATTTCTGTGTTGTGTGATGCAACAAGAATGTCAATCTGTACCGCAAAAACAGGAACTTCATCTCTTTCTATTTCCACTGCAGATCACTGAGTCATTACTGTACTATTGTGTTTTCAGGGCAGGAAATTAATACAGTTTAAAGCCATTATATATAAAGTCTATGAAAACAATTCTGCTGCCTATGTCATTTCTTCCTGTGTTGAAAAATCTCAAAAGGTAACTGAATGACAGACTGGCTCACTCTGAAAAAAGAGAAGACAAGCTATGTTTCTTGAAGCTTTAAGCTGTTTTCTTAGCCCTGCTTCTGAGTTTTCAGTGGCTTTTCCATACTTAGGACAGAAGCAGGTGGTGTAATGCAATGTGTAGCTCAGGTCCTCTGCTGTTACAGAAGCATAGGATCACAGAAGGATGAGGCTGGAAGGCACCTCTGGAGACCATCTCATCCAACACCCCTGCTCAAGCAAGGTCAGCTTAAGCAAGTTTCCCTGTTCAGGTACGCTTTGTAATTTCAGCAAGTCCCTACCCCCATATTAAACAAATACAATTAAAATTGTTCTAGAGTAATTAAGAGTAAGACACCTTGGCATAGGACTCTTGCTATCTCCACTTGGATTCAACTATGCAAGGTTTTTCTTAAGCTCTCAGCTTCTCTCTGTGAGGTAAAATAAGACACTCACGTTATTACTTTCATAGTAACTTCTGAATTAAAAAAAAAAAAATAGTGCATTAACTCTCTTCAAAATGGACTAGGCAGACCTTGGACAAATGGTGAACGCTCCTTAAGAAGCTCTTTAACATTGGTAAGAAGCCAAATATTCTCAGTCACAAGTACCTTTGCCTAGGAGGTGAAACACACCATTAGTTTTCATTTCAATTATTTGGCAAACTGAAACCTTCCTTTAAAATTCACTTGATCAGGAAGTTCCTAACAGAACAGTGGCACTGTACATGTGTAAAAAAGGAGTGACTGAAAATAATAGAGTTGATGGATGGATCATACCATTCCTGCCCAAGAGCATCCTGTAACCGCTATACTCCTCCATGTAACCAACATGGCATTTATGTGCCGGCCATCAGTGAAGTGAAAAAATCACTACTCGCCCATCCGCTATGTGAAATCTGACCTTTTGTAATCACAGATCTGGCTTCCCATCCATCTGGTCTGCAAAAGCTGCATCACACCTACCAAAACTACCCAGTGCTTTGCTACCAACTGTAGCAAAATTTCGTCTGCAAACCAGTGTAAATTTGGCCCCAACCCTGTTCCCAGCACAGTACAGACTAGAGCTGGGGGCAGGAGGGAAGGGCTGAGGAGTTCTGCTTTTCCCATGGTCATCCATTTTTTCCTGTAGTTCTCAATGCAGCAAGAAAGGTATCAGGAGCTTTAATCACTACATCTCAAAACACACAAGTTAGTATTTTTTCTGTGCTTCCAGACAGTAGATTAGTGCAGCCTGGCTGCCAAATGTGATTAATAACTCTGCAAGGGCCTTTGTTCTGTATGCACTATTTGCCAAAAATGGCAGAAATCAGAAGCGAGGAGGGTGCACTGCAATGACAGTTATTTCAGAGCCAGATGACTGTTTTTTGTGATTAAAGAACAAACTCAATTACATGAAGAAAAGTCAGTGACACAAGCTCTCCTCTAGTTCCCTCCTCCCCAGACCCCATCACCCTTCCTTCTTTAAAGCGTTGCTTGGCA
>NW_010244251.1:21077-88884 GCF_000690775.1 Eurypyga helias
TAAAATAAACACTTCCAAAAATAGTAAGAGGAAATGGTAATCTTTCAAAGTGGAGTCTGTTAGCTTATTTTCCAGAAACCAGAAGCCCTGTCTGCTTGAAACCCTTATTGCTCTGCACAGCAAGTCACAAGAAGATAAATGACTTTCTGTATCAGCAAAGACCAAACACGCTGCTGTTCTGGTGCAGAGGCTCAGGCTTCAGTGTATGGGAAAAGCAAGTGAACAACACAGAGCTGGGGGGGCTGGGGCAAACCCTGGCACAGAAGACAATCTCTCATCTATCAAAACCCAGTTCTGCTTGATGAACAGGTTGTCTGTTGCAAGCCGAATGCATTCCTCAGAGCCATAGATGGTCTCAGAGCCATAGATGTTCCTGTGAGCATCAGCACCAACTTCACTAACATCATCTCCAAGAAGTCTTTTAGCTTAGTCTGCAAACACCAGTTATGCAGGTCAATACCCTTCATAGTTTCATGCACGTCCTTATTGCCTAACAGTTTTGACAGTCTGAACTCTTCCTCTGCCTGTAATCACAATCTTAGCACTGCCTGTCACCCCAGTGTGAGTTCATTAATTATATCTAATGTGGGAAAAGGACTCAACCTGTGATGCCAGTCACTCCATCCTCCAGGACATCCAGCAACAAGGCAGCAATCACTGCAACAAATGTGAAGGATGGCATTGAAAAATGTATGGTGTCATTCCCTGGGACAAGTTTCCTGACTCCTCTAGCCAGCTGCAGCAGCCAGTATCCACCACACAATTACTTCAATCAGAGTAATGGAAGTTTAAAAAAAAAAGAAGACAAGGTCTCCTCCAGGCTGTAATTTCTAAATTGTCATGTTTCTGCCTGAAAATACACACACATCAGAGCTCCAACAAGCTGATGATACTTGATAAGCATCAGAGTGTTTTGGATGGGGGCTTAAATATTTTGTCTGAAGTCTAAATAATTGTACAATTAATTCTTCATCACATTTTGAGGCAGTAGGGAGGATCTGTTCCACCAATGGAACATCCCCATCTACTGTTGGAGAGCAGAGAGGAACAGCACATCCCCAGAGGGAAGGAAGCTGGAGAGGAATCTACCACCCAGCAGGATTGCCGGGAGCCGATGTCAAGAGTTGCACGAGGAAGAGAAAGCACGATTTGCTGTGGCCTTCACCAGAACTTTACTCCAGTATATACTGGGAAAACAAGTTCCTAGGTGCCAGGAAAATTTTAGAGGCAAACTTGCATGTAAGCCAAGAAAAACCGTTTTTTTCCTAACCTTGTAAAGAACCTCAAATAATTACCTAGGGTAATTTGAAGTCTCTGAGGGGAGTAGCTGATGGTGACAGTTTAGATGCTGATACATTTAAATCTTTCACTGCTGCTGATTACATGAAAACCTGAAATAGCTAATAAATTTTCACCAATGTTTTTACAATATTCACAAAGTCTCAGACATTTCTAAAATTAAAAAAAAAAAAAAAGAAATCTCCTATTACTTATGTTCCAAAGGGATTCTAAAATGTATCTAAATGGAGGTGAAGAATTTTAACCTTTTCAGGGCTCTGAAGTTTACTGAAATCACACTCTTATGTCTCGTCACCTCCTAATTGACAAAGAGAACATAAATAAATTATTAGCCTAAGTACTGCACAGCATGGCATGGATTTAGCAAGGGGCAATCACAAAACTGGAATTAAGACATTAATAAGCCTACCTGTCAGAGAAGATGTGGAATGGTTCCAGACTAAAAACTTCAACACAGCTTTCTAATTACAGATTATTCTTCATCATAGCAGCATGATGAAAACAATCTTGATAAAGTTACCTATTCATCAGTTACTGTCATTTTCCCATAATAATAATCCTGCTTCTTACATACAAAGCAAGAGCTCAAGATGTATTGCTGGTACAGAAATGAACAGCTCCAGAAACTCAAGGGATGTATTCTGAGAAAGCAGGCTATTCGTCACTTCTCTATGGCCCTTTTTCTCTGTGTGTATGAAGTAGAAGTGGGCTAAAAATTACTGAGACAAGACTACTCCTCTGCCACACAAGTTAGGCACCCACTTTGAACAGTGCCCAAAGAAGAAACAGAATTACTTGCACACTTGAAAAAATCTTGCTGAATTCAGGCTTTTAATGCTTAGGGATAGCTGAAAGCATCCCCAGAAGATGCCATATAATCATGATTGATTTAATTTAGAAAGGGATATTTTCATATTTAAAGTGATCCACTGTGATACTGTGGTTGCAATAGCTGTGCATGTGTACACAGCCACAGCTTGCAAAGGAATGAGAGGGACAAATCCAAACACTGTTTTTACTGTACAGATAGCATTTGTTCCAAACCCATGTTTGGAGGCCTATGTTTGGAAAACATTAACATTTTCTTTCTTCTCTGCCTTATCATGCACTAGTCTCTTAAAAAAAAAAAAAGAAAGAAACAGAAAGCAGACCTACATATAGTTACCCCAAGGACAGAAGATGAGAAGGTGGCAGGGGTACAGGCCACATTCATCACACTGCTCTCATCTCCGAAGAATGGAAGTTGACCTAACTCCCCCCAAGTGATCAAGGATCTTGGTTGTCACTCCTGTAGTAAACAACAAAACAACTGGGATCACCCTCCTTATGTAAAATAGGGAAATAATTACCTTTCAGTTCTCTCAAGCAAGAGCATTGCATCACAGTTTTTTGAGGGGCCAAAAAGAACAGGGCTCCTCTACCCAGAGCCTGCTCTGATCTCTCTCCTCTTGAATTTAGGGTTTCAGTGGGGGGGGGATGAACCCGTGTGCATGTTCCTTTGGTCATGCTATGCCAGCATTCAAGTCCAGGTGTTACAAGCCCTTCCTCATCACAACCCCTTCACCTTCCTGCTTCATCCCTAGCAATTGACCCCTCCCTGTCTTAGTAATCCTCTCCGTCTTCCTCCAAGATGCTTACCTAGGTCTTGATAGAGAGCCCTAGCCTCACTCATAAGTAATTTCATTTGCTCCAGGAAGATTTGACCTCCTGGAAGTCCAAATTCTTGTCTTCATGCCAAGGACAAACAACATACTCCTTCAGGGAATGGGAACGTCTCTGTTGCACACCACATCTGCCAAGTATTCTGCACTGAGCTGGAGTTTCCCATGACAGACTCCTCACACATTTCTCTTATTCCTCTAATTTATTGACCAGTAGTTCTGGACCACCGGAGCACAATATGAAGCCTCCATTCCTAGGAGGACTCCTAGAGAGCCAGCAGGCTTCTCAGGGAACACAAGAGGGTCTCACCAGATGTCTGTCCTGTAGCACACTTTAAACAGCTGCGCAGGTCCCTCCTTAAAGACATTACTAGATCACCTCGTAGCAGAGAAGATTTGCATGAAAAGAAGGACCAAGCATCAGAAAGCTGGTTAAGGCTTTGATTCCTCAAAAGCTTACGCAGGGACAGTCCCAGTGAAATTAATTTGTAAAATTAAACACATGCATAAATGCTTGCAGTTCAGGCCTAAGAGACAGCAAGAGCTCACATAGCCTGGGAGAAAAATATCCAGCAAAGGATATCCTACTTTTGAGTAAAAATAGCTTTCAGTAAACTTAGAAACTCCAAATAAACATTCTTACAAGACCATATCTATTTACTGCTGGAAGGACATAAAAGTAACAAAATAGAATTGAAAATTATTATTATATCTTTATGCCTTAGAATTGAGTGTTAAGGTCATCCAAGAAGTTGAGGAAATAATAAGCTCTAATTTTTATTAAACCCCAAGTGAAAGTCAGGAGACCAGAAAAGACCAGAACGACTGCACAGAGGCAATGGCAAATTCCTAGAAACACAGGAGCTGAAAATCCAAATGAGTGAGTGTTGGGCTAAAATAATCTAATCTCTCTTCAGTGGCAAGTAACAAGGGGCAGGGGCAAAGTTTCCAAGGTTTCCTGAAAACTGAAACATTGTTTTCTCTTCTTATTTTGGCGGGGGGTGGGGTGGGGAAAGTAAGTTGTTAAGCTGTTTTGCTGGATGGGGAAAATGGGACTTTGCTATAGAAATAGCAAACCTCCAGCAGTGGGTAACTAAGAAAACTAACACAGATGGTGAAACATCAGAAACTTTTCACTCAAAAAAAAAGGAAAGAAAAGAGACAAGACCCTGAACCTTTAGTGGGCACAAAAATGTCAAGTGGTGATCATCTACCGCCCTTCAAAGGGACTTCAAAATCACAGAGCATATCTAGGCCAGTGCAGATTAGACAACCTGACAACACCGCTTTAGTGAGAGATAGGACACAGCAAACGTGGGGACCAGAGACAGAGAATGGCCCTAGGCATAAGGACGCATTCAGGGGTGTTGTGAAGAATATCATTAAAACCAGACAACAGATGCTTCTAGCACCACAGGAGGTGCCTTAAGCAGCATAAAAGTCTCAGCAAGGAGAAGTTGCCTTGCTCACTCATGAACTCCTCACAAAGCAAAAACCTGAGCTCTTAAATATTAACCAGTATCAGATGCACGTGTTTTGTGTGAGCACGTGACTGGTAAAGCAGAAAACAGACTTTGTTCTTTGAAGAAAACTACCTTACAGAACATTTAAAACATGAGATATCATCAAAGAACTCTAAGCAGCTGGGATGCAATTACCTCCAGATAACTGCAGAAAACTGCACGCAGACAGGTGATGATCTCCTTACTGCAGCAATTTAGCAGATTGCTTAACTGAGTGCTATTTTGATAACTTTGCACATTAATCCAAACCACAGACACTTTCCAAATCTGGGCAGCTTTACTAATGAATAATGAATTAATTTTCATCTCATTCTGGATATTCTTAGGGAATTCTTAATAAATCTGTAATCTATTAGACACACACTGCGTTTCTTGGTGAGGAACTCAGGCTCCCAAGGTAAAAATGATGGACCTACTCTCCCTTAAACCTCATTCAAATTGCAAACCACCACCCAGCCATGCCCACCCTCATCCCAACTAATTCACATGTTTGGAGCACAGGTGAGAGAATTGCCTTCATTCCAACAACAGCCTTACTTGGTAAAAACTATCACTTCAATTAAAGCAATTTCCTCATGGATGAGGATACTATAATATGTTACATACTCCTCCTGTATCTCCTAAGATGCAGAGAAGGAGAGTCAGAGCCATTAGAAGTATGGAGATGACAGCGTGAATTAAGTCGCCATCAATAACATTTGTCATGTTTGTCTTCTTACACATTTTCATGTAACTTGAAGTGAGCTTCTCCCCTGAAGAACAAAGTTACCACTACAAAAGGTTCACATATGAAAATAATGGCCAAAATGGAGCACATTTTTATTTCCGAGTAGCGAGTGATTTTAGGAATGAGAGAAAATTGGACCAAAACTAGAGGATTATTTTTTCCAGCATCCTTTCGCTACAAACAGCAGGTACCAGCTGGTTCAACACATGAAACAATGGTGCTAAAGTTGTAGAACAACCTACCTACAGAAAGAAAAGAAACAAACAAACAAACACCCCAAAACCACTGTTTGATATATAAACAAGTTCTATTCTATTATATTTTTGCCCTGTCCACTGTAATTCTGGTGGTCTCTATCACCAGAATGTAGCTGTCTAAATGATGTAGACAGCTACAAAATGATGTAGCTGTCCAGCATGACTCAGAAAAAGATTAAGAAATTACCCTGTCTGCATCCAGGGATATGTGGAGTTTGATATATTAGGTGCACTGTGTAATATAACCAGTGTTCTCAATAACTACAGTATTGTGTCAAACATGATTTCTCTGTAGGTAATGAAAGCCTTGAAAACCAACAGCTACAGCAGCAGAGGAAGATTGTTTTTCTAAATTACCAGAAAGAAAAGGCTTTAGATTGTTATGGATTCTGCGGAGTAATTCACCTTTAGGGAGTTCTGCTGGGCACATTAAAATTCAAAAACCACACAACCTGTGGCATTATAAACATTAATATTTATTGCTGCAAGAGCAGTAGCAATGCTCATATTTAATACAGTGATAGTGACAGTTGTGACCTCTAACAATTTCCACTGACGTTAATGGGAACTGGGGCTTTTTTTCCCCACACAGAGATAGGACCGACACAGATCTTCCCATTATTTTCAGGAGGAAAGACTTTTATCAGTTACGCTGTGGGCAATGGGAAGTGGAAGTTAGAACAAGACCTAGGTCCCTACTCATGTTGACATTAAGTATTCTAATATTAATCTCTTCAAACTGAACTTTAAAAGAGGCAGATAATGGCTCAAGCTGCACAGCCTTGCGAGGCAGCAGGGGATAGAAATTGCTCTTCCCTTGCACCATGAAATGTCTTTCCTAGCGAGCAGGAGAGCTGATGGAGCAGAACCAGCTTTGTGCACCTTTCCAGTGCACACCAAGGCTGACAATGGCAGAAAGCAGCTGGGGATGTGGCATTTAAGCCAGTTAATCTGCAAACCAAAACACCACTTGCTTCTTCCTTCTCCACCCACCCTTTCATCCATGCCACGGCAGGGTTTGTGGTAAGGATGCCAGTTCTGCTGTAGCCTAATGCAGGAAGCCATCTAGAAAGGGACATGGGCTCCTGTCTACCTCATTACCTCTTGATTTCAACAAGTACTGGCATTCAGCTGCCTTCAGGAGAGTGAATTTACAACGCTCAGGAGGTCAGATTCAGAATATTTCATTTATTTAGTGTGTTTTAACTGATGCATCAAAACACGGGGACACCACCAACACATTTTCACCCCAGATGACTGTTTTTTCTTCTATTACTTCTGAACAGTGAAGGGACCACGCCAGCAATCCTTTTTTTGTCCCTTTTATATATATATATATGTATATCTTTCTTTTCCAAGACTATAAATCATCTCCAGTAAGATTTTTTTTTAGGAGCCTGTAGGCACTCTTCAACAAAAGTATGATGAGTCCAACTTGTACTACTCAGAGTAGTACAAACCAAAATTTCACCTCACAGGTAAAATGCACCCAGAGAAAAGAAACTCAGCAGTTGAAGACACAGTAACATTAATCCAAGGTTAGCAACTGTTCTTTAAATCCAGTGGGGATGATGTCAGTATCACCTGAGGAAGTGACTCATTTCACCTACAAACCTGACCTCAAAATCAAACTATTTTTTTCATTTCTTCCATCCAGGAATCTTAATACATACTTTAACTACGAGTTCACTCCAAGTGACGCACTTCCCGTGACCAAAGCACAGCTCAGATGTGCAGCTGAACCTCCATTTTCAACCACTAGTATGGACCAGCAGCCTGCTAGGGGCTGATGTTCAAATCACCCAATACTATTTAACAGCAGGTTACCCTGGGCAAACTATATCCCTCCAAATCCACCTCTACAGTCCGCAAAGCCTTGATTACTTTTCACTGGGTAGCAGTGCATTACATTGCATT
Organism: Eurypyga helias; assembly: GCF_000690775.1. NCBI lineage: Eukaryota > Metazoa > Chordata > Aves > Eurypygiformes > Eurypygidae > Eurypyga > Eurypyga helias. The sequence goes on from NW_010244251.1 coordinate 28,462, forward strand.
GTAGTACCTAAGTATAGGACTAACTTTTCCACAGCTGGCAGCTTCCAGGCGTCAATTTCTCATCACCAGATAAACTCATTTCTGTAAGAGCCCTGAGAGCATCTCCCCACTGGGAGATTGGCCACTGCTCTGTCCCATGTTATTATGCCAAGCCCCAGCATCCCTTCCCTCACTGCAGTCAGCCTTGGCAGTCTCCATCCTTGACCCAGTGCAGGGATGATACATTCATCTTCACAAATCAATGTGTGTTATTATTAATGCAGATTTTTAAGGCACGTACTTATTTCTACAAATAATACTGACATTTCATGTGTATTCACACACATACATGTGAACATACTGAGATGGAGTTGTTTTTACTGCTCTCCTTCCCCCTTTCCTCTCTAGATTCTGCTTAGTATTTTGTGATTTCCACTCACTAATTAAAAAGTCTTGCAAAGTAGAAACAACTCCCAGCTGGTTTTCATTAGCTCTGTTTCACAGATCTATTATCCTGTACCACTAAATACAACTGACCATGAGCTGTATTAATAATCATATGCAGGAACAACCTCCAGAGAGATTTTTAATAGCGCCCAGCAATAACTGCATGTGAACAGTGAGTCAGTTTGAAAAATCTTACTGAGAAGTCACATGTTTGACCAATAGAAATATTTTCCTTGTATGTACTCCTCTAGATGGCACTTGGAGCTACATTTTCACTGTAATCAGCAAAAAAAAAAAGTGGGGGGTAAATTTTGTAGGAGTAAGGATAAGAAGAAAACATCTCAAATTTGCAGGTACTGAATAAGTTGTCTGGTGGGGCAGAGTTTCTAGGCAAGCTTCACATGGAAGCTTGCAAGCAGGTATGAACTGTTGCTAGAATGGATGTCACTCCTTACACACCGTACATATCTCTGGCCCCTGTTTTGCTAGTTTGATTGGGATTTTCTTCCTCAGTTTTGGTGTATGCCATTGCTGTCTGACATAGTAATTTTGGGTCTATTGAACAATTATATGTAAACTTAGGGGAAAAACTTCAGAGAAACGTTGTATGTTTCAAATGAGTGATACATGCCTACTACTTACGTGAACAGACCCTTCAGAGAGGATATGAGGTACAGCAGTTCTCATTAAAATATTTGACCCTACCCCAAAGATGTAGGAATGAAGAATGCATGAAGTTAGAGATGGTCTGACAACCAAATACACTTCCTTACAAGCCAATTTCTAAAAGCTTTGCCGTATCTGCTCTCCCTATATTAAGTAGAAGAATATAGGGAAGGAGCAGGATGCAAAAGGAGGCATGTCTGCACATGTACATCCATAAAACTCAGGACAGTAATGGGTGAAAAGTCTCATATCTCTTTGTAACCATTCCCACCGCAACTATAAACTGTGTTGTCATTAAGGAGACATTTCAGCAGATAGCGGTGGTCATTTATTTCCTTTTGGGCAGAAAGGAACAAATCAATATAGTTATTAGTGCATAGTATAGCAAATTGATATACTTGAGAATATTCATGTGGTGACTGCTGTAACAACAAAGTGTTCACAAATGTCAGGTTTAGGTTTTGGTTCTTTTTCAGTTCCTAGAAAATTAAGAACACAGAATTTTTTTCTGTATGGGTAGATTATTGTTTTATTGTTATTGGAGATAGATAAAAGACAATACTTATTTGGCCATGTATCTCCAGCAATATTTGATTGAATACCCTTTTCTTCCTCCAACAAGATCAGTTCAGTTCTTGCTGAAGATGTAACAATAGTTTGAGAAACTGGAATATTAGATAGGGTTCCATCAACTTCAAATTTTTCACTGTCTGTTGTTGTCTCTTTAGGTGATAAGCTTTCTTGTGCTCTCTCTGCTACATGCTCTTCCGCTCCTGCAGACATGTCCTTTTCAACACTTTTCACTTTAAATTCTATTTCAGGATCTACTCTAGCATTTTTCACATCCATTTTCACTCCTGAAACTTCTACCATTACATCTTCCAGCTTAGCTGTGGCATAAGCATCTTCTTCTGATCCTTTTGTTGTAGACCAATCACACCTAGGTATTTTTAATCAACTTATTCTTGACAAATTGAATAATCAATTTATTGGATTAGATTGTGAGAATGATCAACTCATTCTTGATTAGCCTGTTTTCTCTTATAATTTTCAACTCACCCATAAACTTTCCTGTTCTAATCTTCTCCTTCATCTAATGCTAAATTTCCTGTTTCTCTTGACCTTAATGTCCAGCTCTTTTTTAGGAAGACTTATGTCTGTTTTTTCCTGTTTTCCACCTACCGGAATTTCAGCTGATGATCATTTAAATTCTACTCCTGAAGTGTCTAACCAAGTAGAACTTTCTGCTTTGGGGACCTCTGTATCTGACTTTGTACTTTTGAAAGGCTGGAGCACATGTAGGGATTGGTTTTTTTGTTTTGGTAAACTGCTTTTGTTTTGTCAGTTTTTGAAACACTTATTTCTGTTTTAGAGAACTCTGCCAAAGACACAGTAAATTATGAAGTATGCATTTTTGTTCCTCAGCATTGCGCTTAACTATATCTGCACACTTTTCAGCTTTTGCACTATTCACTCTAATCCCTGTTCTCTTTGCAGGTAATCAAATATCCCCCCCATCTCTGGCAAGCTAAGGCCAGAACTGTTCACACAGTCTCCCTATTTCAGAATCCTTCCTTTTCCATCTGTAATTTCAGTGGTAGCATAGGGCAATGGAAAGGCATTTTAAGGAATATTTGTTTCAGTTTTTATTTTGGCAGAGGGAATGTCTACCTGAGGCTTTTCCAGACTTCTTTCGACATCAGCCTTAACCTCCCCCTCTGCCCTTTAAGGACATTCAGACCAATACATGTATTCTGCATTATGGCATTTAAAAACATCCTTGCTGTTCTTTGGTCTGAACTGCTTCAGCTTTTCTCTCATGTTCTCTTAATTTTATTCCCTTCTCCTCAGACTCTCAACAGCTCCCTCTCCACCAGGATCTGACATATCAAATTTAAGTTATGAAGCTGAAACTTGCACAGAACTGTCAGCAATTTCAGTTGTCATTCTTAGCTGGCATAGCTCTGCTTCTGGTTTTGGAGAGCTGATCTCAGGCTCTGGCCCTTTCCTTTTTCTTAGGGAGATTCCAAACTTTGGCTCCTATAATTTCGGCATTTTAATTTTCCTTTGAAGACCTTCCAATTTACTCTTTCTTCCATCCACAAATGATGATCCTTCAGTTCATATTTCAGGGCTTCTCAGATCAGTTGAAGATTATTCTTTGGGGCATTTAATATCTGTTTTTCTAATGATATCAGCAGAACTTGATTTTTTTTCCCCCAGGAAGTATCAGATTTCACTTTAGAACCAATGCCACTTTCTGACAGGTTTGCCTTACAGAAAAAAAAGAAAAAAAAAAAATCTAAGTTCTGGGTTTTGAGATTTATATATTTTAACTGTACGTTCTGTGTCACCCAGAGATATTTCAGGAGCTGGTGTTTTCCCTTCTGGCTTCAGACTCTTTTTACTCTGAAGAACCATCCTCATTTAAAATTTCAAAATCTGTTGCAGAAAGATTCATATCAGCAAGATGTGATATTTTTGATTCAGATTCTGGAATGTTCGTTTGATATTTAGTAAGAGTTGCATCCCCTTTAGGTACTGAATAGTGCTGTTCAATTTTAGAACCAATATCAAATTTGGACAAAACCAAACCAGAAATTCTAAATATAGTATTTGTGGGGTCTCTATCTTGCTTGTATACAGAAAGAAATTTAGATCCAACACTCCTTGAAAGACTAGCAGAAGTTTCCTCTGTTTTTGCATAAGAAATATATTCTGACTGAAAAACTTCTGTTATGGACCTATACTTGGGTATCAAAGAGACATAAAACAATATTTGGCCAATTTAAAATGTCTAGTATTTTCAGCTTTCTTAGCAGAACCACTATCTGATATGCAAGCAGGTTTCATTTCTGGAACTTCCCCTACAGATTCCTTCCTAAGTTTTCATAGTTCCACAGACAAAGACACCACTTCACCTCTAACATCCTAGATTTTGTTTTCTGAAATATTAGCATTTGTATGTTGTCTGCTGCTTGTTTTTCTCTTGTTTTGAGTCTGTCAGGTGTTGTGTGTAATTCTGCTTTTGCAGTGCCTTTTTCCAGACCTTTTCCCTGTACGGATCTTTGTGCTGTGGGATCTATTACATCTATGTGAATTCTACCTTCTCTTTCTCTTTTGTCTCTTGTTCATTTCTGTTTGGTTTTTTCAGGAGTTTGATGAGGCCTCTGGTGTTTGTTTAGCTGGGCTCTCTTTCAGATCAGATGTTTCTAAACTGGGCTTTGATATCTGTTTTTATAGCTAGCACTTCTGGTGCAGCAAACTTTGATGTTGATTCCTCATCTTTGTTTTTCAGTGCTTATTTCAACTTCAGGGTGCCTTTTTTTACATGACTTGGAACACTGTTTTTCATTTCTTTCAAGTCTTTTGTTAAAGTTTCAGAACACTTCTGGATTGTTAAAACATTTACTTTGCAGTGTAGTACTTCAAGACTAATTACAGCACTGATGCCTGATGGCTGACACTAATTTTGCATCAGGAAAAGAAAGAGAAAATAATTACCTGGGATTATTCTTGGGTTGGTTCACTGCTCTTCCTCATTTTACTCTGGTGTGACTTCAGTGACATCACAGTTGTCTAGATATGGAGACACCAAGTATGGGGTGCTCTGTTCTCAGGACTTGAATGATCCTGTGTAGTTTGTGTGGTTGATTCATCTCACCATCCAGGGGGGCATATCCTTGGAGTCTAGAATACTGCAGATATCCTATATGTTGTAATAGAGGTAAAACTTTCTAAACCAGATGCTTTAAGCAAAGGATGGTTGGAATGATTAGGTGACCAACACCTTTGAAATGTTCCTGCTGGTAAGACAGGGTAACAAAACACCCAAGTGAATTTGGCACTCCACCATTTCACATTGTGAGACCTTAGTTCCCATTGGGATGACCTTTTTAAAACAACAAATGGCACTGCCAAGCCTTCAGCATGGATGTACAAAGGTAGACCTGGGGCTGATGATATCTTATCTGGGCTTGGATCAGGGGAGAAGTTTCTAGCTTTCCACCAGCCACTGCTCAAGCAAAGCAGTGGTGTGTGAGGCACAAGGGTGGCTCCAGAGGCTTGGCCAAGAGCTGTCAGGTAATTGCTGTCCTTGTACATGTTAGAGGGGCTGTGGTTAAGGTTTGCCAAAATGGTGCCAGAAACTTCCTGTGCTATTGAGGGGCAAATTTGTCAATGTAAAAGGCCTCTACCACCCACCTCATGGTGAGTAGGAAGGGAAGGAGTCTTCCTGTGAAAGCCCATAAGAATCTTTCCCACAAGTGGAGCAACAGACATCTGTCTCCAGAACTAATGCAAATGTGGTGAAGTTTGCACAGAAAGTCTTGCACTGAGGGCCTTACATCTATCCTGACTTCCTTAAATGCTGCCTACGTGTGCATTAATTATCCCCTTTACAGTAGTTAACTTCATGTCATAAAAGACTTGTGCCTCTTGATTCCCATTATATTGCTTCAGATTTTTGTTCCAGTTCAAATTACACTAAAACAAATCCATAAGAGAGAGGAAATACACCTCTTGGATTAACTCAGTTTTCAGCAAAGCCTTCTTGAACTGTATGAAACACTGTGCCAATAAACTACGATTTATATGCATGTCATTCTTATACTCCAAACAGCCAACATTTTACAGGAATTATCTTATAAAGACTAGACAACCAATGCTTTGTACAAAATATTTTCATGAACAAGATGGAGTTTGTGACAGGGACTACTTTTAATAACCACTGGGCTGTCTTTAAGGAGGAGCATTATTTTTAAAGTAGGCACAAGGAGTTATTCAGGACAGATAATTTCCATATCATATGCCTGAAGATTATTTTCTTTTCAAAATTAAATTATTTTTATTATTTTATCTTCAATCTGGCAACCCAATCAATTTGGGTTTGATACAACGACAAAAACATAAAAGCAGGTAATTGTTCTAGCATCCACATTTGGTAAGAGTCTCCAAAAACATATCTGAGACAGTGTCATCTAATTCAAGTCACTTTTGCTTTAATGTATCATAGAAACTGAATGGAAACCTACTTTTAATTATGACACTGGTATACAAATTTACTATAATCTGTATGCTTAAAATCAAATTAAGAATAAAATAGCAAATGAGTATACTGATGATGTTAAAAAAAAAAAAGGACAACTTTCTTATTCATTACTTACAAATTACATTATTTTCTCTGCACTTCTTATGTTTGGACTTTTTGTTTTTTAGGATTCATTACTAAAGAGGCTTATGAAGGTAAGGAATTGAAGTAGCCTGCTCTTATTTCTAAGCATATAACTTTTCTTTCCATAAACTTCTTAAGCATTCTTTTTTCCTTCTAAAACATGACTTTGTTTTATTTTACTTCATTGTGTTTCATTTTTGTGGGAGACAACTAAAATCCAGATGTTGTCTTGTTTTCCATGGGATTTTGATGTAGACCAGTTTAAATTGACAGGAGTAGCAATGGTTACACTGCACTTATTTTTTGACAAAGATGCAGGTTGAAAATAGACCATTCTCCATCAGAAAACCACCAGAAAAGGTTTCCTGTCACCATGTACAGACTGTCATGAATTATCTAGCTTTCACTTCTGCAACTGTTTTGTCTTAACAGACACAGATTTGAACTGTGATAAATGTGTTCAGGTGAAAACCTTTGTGTTTTGCTCACTCACTTATTTGTTAATAATATGAAGGCTGCAAACTATGTCTTTGCTTTACTAGGCCTTTGGTGTTTAGTACATGCTAAAATGCTACTTACCATTTCTTTGCTGTGATAAAAAACAAGCAGTTCTGTTCATCAGTATTGGTTTGGCCCTGCAGAAATTAACATCTCTGAGTCCCTAGCCAGTTCGAGGACTTGTACCTAGCCACATGGGCAGAGCTGGGATGTCTCTAGACCATTTCTTTCCCAGGATGGAACAATTATTAATGAGGAGGAGGAGTGAGTAATTGTAAGACAAACAAAACCAATAATAATGTAATGTCACTACCATTGGCAGCACTGTTTGACATGGTAAATAATTTCTATGTGTAGGTCAGCAGTTTTCACAGCTTCCCTCACATGCTTAATATTATGCATATTTCTTATTTTAAGCAAGGATATGCATCACTGCCATCACAGAGAGCTTCAGCTGACTTGATGAAGCTGTGACATGGCTGGGAAAGGGTGAGGACAACTTTCGTGTAGTCCAGAGTGAGCCCTACCTCGGGAGCAGATAAGTAAGTCCTTTAACAGTTCCACACCAGCTAAATTTGCTGTGTAAAATAGATAAACACATCAAAGTATACAGCTTTATCAGAATGTCTGCCCTGTGTGGAGTTATGAAGGGGAGAAAATAATGTGGGTCAAGTTTAGTGAGAGATTATTTCATACAACTGTGAACCATTAAGAACGGAATATGACAACTCCAAGTGCACAGCCTGTGACAAGCACCATAGGAATTTCACAGTCTGTGTGCTCAGAATGATGCAGTGGCAGCTAATGCTTTAGTATATAAAATCATCATACATTAAAAAAAAAAAAAAAGGAAGCTGCTGGGAAGAATTAGTTCTATGCACAAAACTCTAGGAAGTGAAATGAGGAAACTAAAGTATCAATCACTGCTCAGTTCCTGACAGTCATAATGGCTTTTTCACTCTCACATTAGGATCCCTCAGAAAAGGGAATGTAAAAGAGGTCTACCATTTCAGTCAGCTTGCCCCCCAAGCGATTCAAACCAGTAGACAGCCCCAGCTACCAGCCAGCTGAGAACTTGCACTTTCAATGAACTTGAATAGAATTTGTTTCTCCCTGAATTTCCTTTTGAAGATAGATAGGCAGATAAGTTGCTTTCATGCTTAAGCACCTTCTTAAGCACAGCCAATTTTTCTGGCTAAGGTGAGCAGCAGAAGAAATGCTAAACACTAAAATGTGTATTTTTTTCCCAGCGTCTGATGTTCTGCATGGTGTCGCTTTGGAGAGAGCCACAAATGACCCACAGGTTTGCCTGGGAAAGCTGGTTAAAAGCATGTATTGCATGCTTGGCTCAGAAGAACTCCCACGATTTGTTCATCAAGGGTCTGCTTTCTCATCTTATTTTCCTTTAACATATTCTGCTGTGAAACTCATTTGCTGTTATTCCTTTGCGTCTGACAGTATAATATCTGCTTGAGACTTTTTTTTACTGGTGGCATGCTACCCCACAGAGAATTAAGTACATTAAAGACTTTCCTTTCTTTTTCTAAACTCAGAAACCCATATCAAATGCTGGGGTTTTACCCCTCTTAATATCCAAATCCTGCACTTGATTCCTTTATTTACAAGGAGCAGATTCATGCATCTCTGCCACAGGCTCTAAGGATTCAGACTTATGAAAGTTCAGAGTTGCAGTTAATAGTGACTTGCCTAAAATTGAGGTCTGAAATTAAGAAGAGACTTGTGTTTTGCTGTACCATTGGCCCTAATGAGATCTGCAGTTGTACAGCAAATTAGCAAAGCCAGACAATGTGTACTAAGCAAGTATGCAGATCGAACAGAGCACTGGTAAATAAATGTGTTCTAATTAGCTATTTCTCCATCGCAAGGGACTTCCAATTGGTCAGAAGATTATTTCATTTATATACCTGGCGTGGGACTAATTATCAAACAGAATTCAACCAATATGCAGAAAAGGCAACTGCCTACCCAGAAACAATTAAAATAAACCTTTTTGAGCAAGACTAGAACCCCAAATATTTCAAAAATCTAGAAGAGGGACAGGGACAGAAAAACAAACTAGAGAGAGAGGCTCTGAAGTGAATATACATTTAAAATAAAAATAAAAGTATATTTAAATCTTGTTGCCTATGCAAAACAAGGAACTTCCTTCTTTATGTCTCTGTCAGAGAAATTGCTTCCTCATGGTGTCTATACTGTCTGCTGATGTGAGAACATCTAGTTGAGTCTGCCTGCAAAACCCAGCATGAGACAATGTTGTGAGATTACCCCTCTCACAGTTAGTGGAAGTCACGCAGTGGAGCAAAACAATTTGTCTGATATCAAAGTAAACATGGAAGATACAATCAGATCTTAATACACAAGAAAAGCAGAGGTCCAGCCCCAGCAGAGTCATGCCACATCTGTGACTGACCGTGGCCTCGCTGATCCTGCACCCACGGCCCCTAGTGGACTGATGTCCTGTCCCTGGCTCGACATTCCTGTCCCCACCAAAGTGCCTTGTGCCCAGGCTGGGGCTGCTCCGCTCCCCAGCTGGGGTGGTGGGATGGGTCCTAGCTGTGATGCCTTGTCCTGCCATCTTGGGGAGCCCCCAGCCCTCACGGTGCCCTGACAACTGCAACATTAAGCTGCAAGACAGTTTGAACAACCCGAAGTGTTTTGACTGAAGTCAACTCTAATCTCAATCTAAGCATTTTGTTTATATTCCCCACCAAAAGAAACAGAAATAAACCTTGTAGCCTTATAGGCACTTTTCTGCTGTTTGATGGCAACTTTTACTTTGAAGAAAAAAAAGCTCAGAGAAAACCATCTGACCAGCTTTCTTATAATCCAGCTGAGTTCACATAAATGAGGGCTAAACTGAAAGTTTCCACATAATCTTTTATACTGGTTTGTTTTTGGGTCTTTTTAAAGTCCTTGCTTACCACAGTAACTGCATACAAACCTGGCCCAAACTCCCTCTGCCACATCAAGAATTTAGAGTTATTTGATAATTACTGAAGCTCTATCATTTACAATTATATTCACTTCAGACCTTCTTTACTTTGACACTGAACATAAAGCGACCTTGGAGAAACTGGGAATATGTCCCACCATATCTTGTTCTTTCATGCCACGTTTTCTACAGAAATCTGTTACAGAGGAGTCATCCTACCATCTCCCACTTTTGTTTCTGCAAACGTCAGCAGCACAAATTATAACAAAAAGCTTGGCAACTCATTCATTTATAAATTGCATCTTTGCCAAGTGCTTCCCTGCTGCATAAAGCAGATTGTCTCTTCTCACTTCAGTTCCTTGTGCTTTGTTCCATAGCTTGATAAGCACTTTTTCAAGTGCTACAAGATGGGATCTTATCCCTTCAGACAAACAGACACCTCTTTCACGTGAGAGGAAGAATGCTCTGCGGAGAGGACTGCCAGACCAAAAGCAGATGTTGAGTGAAATCTAGGGTTTCAGATACCATGAGAAACCTGCAACACCATTGTGGCAGCCAACAGTGCTGCCTTTTCGCCTGACTTGCTCAGTACACAAAAACAGAGATCAGAAGGAGAAGACACCGAGTTATCCAACTTCATATTTCTTGCTGCTACAACTACCATGGCATCCAAACATTTTCTATGTACTAAGAACTGGATAGTCAAACTGCTGTACAATTTGTATGGGTCCCTTGTCTGTTTTTCCTTTATTCCTGGCAAAGATTTCCATGCCTAAAAAGGGTGCTTGATAGCGATACCATTCAGCAGAATGGCTTTAAATCAAAGTTTTTCAGCTTCTCTCATGGTTATTATTTCACTGTCTCAGCTGCTCTCTTCTTGAAGCCGATTCCACAGGCAAATTCGGGCATGCTTCAGTCCCTCGCTCTCCTGCTCCTCTTTGATTCCTGCCTCAGAAAGCATTGTCTGCACAGTCCCACTGAAATAGGATCATTCTCCAAAGAGGTCTCACCTTGAACATGCCCACCCTCCATGCACAATCTCATTTTTGTTGTTGTCAGTGCCAGGGTTTGGGGTTTTTTCCCCGTGCAGCAGAGGAGGTTTCTTTTTCTTTTTTTGATTTAAACAGGTAAAGACAGACGTGCCGCCTTCTGAAGTGCCCAGAAAAAAGTCCTGGGATGTGCTTGGTGATGGGGAAAAGACTGGAACAAAAGAGTCACAGGGTTTCAAATTCTGAAAGGAAAAGAACTGTTCATTATGTTATAGAAACATCACAGGAAATAATGGATTTGCACAGTGACAGACCAACTTAGTACAGAAATACTCCAGTGCTTGTCTGTAGGGGCTCAGCCCATCTTTTTTTTTGCATTCTCCCCATCTCAGCTTCATCATTGCTCAAGCTTCAGAGACAGGGAAGAGAGATGCTGACATCACGCAAAGACTGACACTACAAAGTCAGGATCAGACCAACACTTCTCCAGGCTAAAAAGCTGTTCCCATTGCCACTTTTTGAGACATGGAGAATTTTGAATCAAGGTTAATGAGTGTGTATTTTAAAGGGTACCTTCTACTTTAGTATTTGAAAGCCCCTGGCATAATGTGTCCCTAGGACCGTTTTTGCTCAGCAATGGCACTTTGCTTAAAATAAATAAATAAATAAATGATCCCTTAGAGCCTCCAGTCACTGACAAAGGAATCTTCTGAATGCCAGAACTTCAAGTGCAGTCCAGCACTGCACAGTAAAAATTACCATGAGGATCTTCCACACAGATTAGCGAGATTGACTGTATTGGCCAATGTATAAACTATATCAGGTAGCATCTCTGTGGCTCCAGCCCAAGATTCAGCTGACTGCCTGTGCTCATTTACAGCTGTGATTCTTCTTTTCTGGAGAACTGTTGGTGAGCAGCAAGAGCCTCTATGCTAATACATGCAAGGAGAGGAGGGAGACACAAAAGTGAAGTTACTGTGATGATAACTCAAGCACGCAAAAAAATACTGACATGAGAAGATGTAAAACCCTAAGGACCACACCAGAAGATAGAAACTGAGCAAGATCCGGCATCTGCTGTTCCAAAAAGCAGTACATCCTGACCTGACTGTCAGACTGGCTGCCCAGCAGAGACTCATCAGGTGCCTGCACATCTCTCCAGCACACTGTGGATATCCTGCCTGCAGAGTAAACTGGGCCATTTCACAGCACAGACGTGATCAGTGACATTTCTGGAGTACCCAGGAGCAATGCTGATGAGGAGCCATGAGTCAGGAGGGGCTACAGGATCCTGATAGGTAGATTCAAACTGTTTCTCAACGACAGAGAAGTCAAAAATTTTAGGAGAGCAATGAAGAGAAATATTGCCTCATTTTCTGAGCCTGATGAACTAGATTCTCCCCTGTAACCATCCCAAGCTTTATAAAGCCCCTCTTTTGCACAAGTGCAGACCTGCTACAGCATGAAAATCCCTGCAGTGGTGTCATTTCCCATTGTGGGGATAACTCTTCACAAAATTAATCCACACAGCTGCTAATGACTCAAAAACATGGCACTGCAAGACCAGCAGGCTGTACAGTGCAGTACTGAAACACCTGCCAAGGGCTCGCCAGCCTTGCAGACACAAATCCTTGGGCTCACGTGTCACCTCCATCCCCATTATTTCCACAGTGAGCTCCCCTCTACCTTTTTCTGAACTCTTTAAGAACATTATTACTAGATTTCATATAGGAAGTGTTGTCTGGGAGCTTTTCTGTATTTGTATGACATCAGTGATCCCAGATCTTGACAAAGGAAAATTACTGCCTATTGCAGCTGCACAAGGTTTCAGGTGTGACCATGTCTCTGTGCATTAGGGGCGGTGCAGAGCAGAAATAGTCCTTACCACTAAGAAAGTACAACCACACAAGATCCCTTCTGCCCTCCTCTCTGAAGGATAGAGATTACTGTCCTCACCTTGATGTACTAATGCGTACTAGAGGGTTACCCAAGGTAACACAGGAAGCCTGCAACAGAATCATGAATATAATTCAAGTCTTCATTAAATAGAAGGTGGGGTTTTTTCTACTTCTTATAAGGGAAGTTTCAGACACTGCTTGCCAAAAACCAAAGGAAGACCCACAAATTTACAGTTTTGTCCTAAATAAATAAACCCTTTCCTCCATTGATGGTTGACATTTTGGAGCATGACCCCACCCAAACAGAGATTTGAGGAAGTACAAAGTAGCAAAACTGAATCCCAATCTTAAAGAGGAAAGGAAAAACAGATATAAATACCTTGTTGCTCCCCTACCAGCCCCCAGCAAAAAATAAGGCTGAGAGGGAAAAAAAAAAAAATTAAAATCTAACTTCACCTGAGCCATTCTCAGCTGATTTTGTTTGAAGAATTAAAGGACAGGTTGAATAACAAAGGCTCCACCTCCTATTCCAGTTTTTGCTATTCTTAGCGCCAAAATTCTTATGCTAATTTAAACCTCCCTTGTTTTAATTTAAATTCATTATTACTGATTCTACCCACCATGTACTTGAACAGATTATTCCCCCACTCTTTGAAGCCACTTACACACTTAACACAATTGAGGACTATTTTCTTTCTCCTTCAGTTTTCTGTTTTCGGAAGACACCATTCTTTCCATCTTCCCACATAACAAGTCCACTTTCTAGGTCCGTGATTAGCACCACGCTTCCCACCTAGACCATGTCTCACTGATCACATCCCTCTTGAATTGCAGGCTTTGTAGGGTTTCCCTGATTCCTGCCTGTTTGCCCTCCCTTGCATTTGTGTAGCCGAAGGGTCCTGATTTGAGCCTTTAACTTGAAGCTCGCTGCACCTGCTCTGCTGATGTACCCCACAGGGCAACGTCACCGTGTGTGGTACACCACGTTTCCCACCATGCCAGGCCTGACAGATCCATTGTGTTCTTTAATGACAGCCACCCGGGTTTTTCCAGCACTACTGTGACTCCTTTATGCATTAATTGAATGATAAGCAAAGTTACACATTCCCTTTGGTTCAAGTGCCAACTCAGGTGGGTGACATCCCCAAGGAAGAGGAGATCATGAACATAGACTCTGGTTTGCTGCTTTAGGTAGAACTGGTTTTAATTTCAAAATATTGGCACGCTTGGGGGATGCTGCTGACGGTCTCCAACTGTCAACGTTTTGGCAGGGGCATCGCTTGGCTTTTGGTGCCAATCTGTCTTTAGACATCACAGCCTGTAAACCTGCAGATGGAGTTTTCCACAAGCAGAAGCTGACATGTCAGAAGCTTGTCTGTAGGATCCGCTGGCCACGATCCAGGAACACAGTCTCTCCCTCTTTGTGCATGTAGGATGTGAGTTGAGTGAACAGGGAATTAAAGCTACCTCCTTTGAGGGTCTGGGCACACCCCAGCAATCCCTTGTTCCCTTTTCTCCAGGAGACAAAACGTAACAGGCTCTCCACAGGAAACCTGAGAACATAGGGGTGTTTATTGGCACAGACAAGCAGATACCAAAATTACACCCTAGTCTCAAGACTCATTCCAGCCTGTTGATTCATTACACTAGCCAATAAAACCAAATTCGGTGGTTTTGTGTGTATTTTGGTATTTTTTTTTAATTAACTTCATACAAGTTTGGCTTTAATGCCTTCTTCACCAAGTGTTCCCTTCTGCTCAGGTCAGGAGTGACCATGTCAGGTGCTGTGCACAGCTTGTGCTTTACTTGGGACAATCAGAAAATTGTGTGTCTCTTCAGTGCTAAAACCATGAATGCACAAAAACAACACATGTGAAGTACAGTCTGCTCCATAACCCAGACCTGATAACCAGCACTGCACAGGCTAGACATTAAACCTTATATAGAAAAAAAGTACATACAAGAATTTGGAATAAAGCACCTTAAAAAAGCCAAGACATTAAGACCTGTCCTGAAAACTGGTAACAGGAAAGTGAAAGAACCAACACATTTACCTCGTCTCTCCCAGACTGAAACCAAGCTTAGTACAGACCAAGCTGTAAAAGGGACAGCTGAGGGATATATCAATGTTCTTCTAGCCTGCAAGAAAATTAGGTTAAAAAAATATTCCCAAGCATTCCTTTAAGAGTGCCTTATCTGTTTCACTTTTGAAAATAAATGAAATACTTTTAAACAACTACATTGCAGCCAACAAATAAAAACACCTACTAAGTATCGTTATAATAATAGCATTTTGGAACATCCATTTATATCTTTTCTTTCTAGTTATCAAATATACACTCATGTCTAAATACTCAGCAGATAATTTGATGTTCCTGGATATGACATTATGAACAATATTCCCCTCAAAGTGGTGGGAATACATTATGACTCATGTATGACATCTGCCTTAAGACTAAGGAGTAATTTAAACTGGAGTATTTTATCAGGGGATTATTAATTTTGGAACCTAAATTAATGAGCATTAACCTGAGTGAATATCTAGAAAATATTACGAATGAGTAGGAGGGGAGAAAACCTACTTGATGACTCAGAACAAAGTTTAAAATATCATTTAAGGGGGTATAATTAGTAATTAAGAAAAGGCTGTTCATGAAAAATTGAGTCAGATTATGTCTGAGGTAAAAGCCTACTAAGGGTAACAGCAGTGCCCCTCATCACTACAACAGGCCTTGTACTAAGACACCACAAGCAAGAAACAAAAGTACCTGTTTTCTGTCAGCCCGAGTTTGTTATGATCTGAATGGGAAATTGCCACGATGCAAAAACTTTAAGGACACACAAGCACTGAATTTGAGAGCTGGAGTCAGTAACAATGATTTCTTAGGCTAGAAGACTTCACTCCCATCTGTAACAGAAATTTGACTCAATTGTGTCTCACTGCAGCAGACACTGTACTGGGATGCACAACAAAAGCCCTGCCTGTATGATGCAAAATATTTCTTACACCCCATTCACCAGTGATGAGGCCAAGCTGGGATTTTCCCACCTGCATCATTACAATACAGTTGGGATATCAGCCAACTGAAAAGAGGTTGGAAGAGCCCATGCAATGCAGATACCTAGAAAATGTGATATCTGAAGAAATACAGAGAAACTTTAGCCTGGAAAAGAGAAACATAAAAGTACAGTGTGTCATGTTCACATATATGAATTTAGCTAAAAAGGCAGAGGAAATAAACTCTTCTCCACATCCCACGGTGGGGAGGGCAAGGTGTAATGTTTAAATTATAACATGAAAATTCAGGCTGGCATAGCTTTAACATTTCTAACACTTAGCAAAGCAGCTGATAGGATGGGGTGGAGGTTTTGAGGGCCCCTTTCAGGAGGAGTTTACCCATGGTGTCAAGCCAATTTGTATGTCAGGAATGTCAAAAGTAGAACTGATTATGTCTTGGGAGAGAAGGATGCCCTAGATAGCTATTTGCTAATCATGGGAGGTGAGGACCTTGAGCAGCCATTTCCTATGGTTAACAAGTGAGCAGAATTCAGTTCATACTTATACCAAAACTATTGCATTTGGCAGCATGAAGGGTCCTAAAAGAGGATCTGGGCTTAAAAATCAAACATGCAGTATGGCAGGTGGTAATATGTAAAAAACATTTGCCACAGTCTTTAGAGAATTTATGAAGTACATCGTCAGAGGGTGATTGTCTCTCTCACATATGGGAATATGTCTAATTAGAAACGTTTAACTTTTCCATCTTACAGTCAAAATAGCCCACCCAGGGCTCAGAGCATAGGCACCATCTGACAAGCTTCTAATGGGAACCCAGCAAGCCCTCAGTTGTTTGAAAGCATGATAACTAACTGAATTTCCAAACTATATTTCTTGTCCTTTATGAAAAAATAATGAAGTTTTTCTTAGTGAGTATTTATAGCACTTCATGAATTTGGGATGAGCACTAGCAAATAGTTTAAGAGCCAGTGAAACAATAGTAAATAAATGCATAAAGACTTGGACTATAACTTTCGATGCAATGGTTTCTCTTCCCTTGACTGTAATTAGCAAGGGGCAACTCACATGCCAGGACTTGTGTTTTCTTTTACATAACACATCCATTCACATTTTAGGGACTCAAAGGAAGCTCCCACTCAGCTTTTTGCCTGTCTTCATACTCGCTGATTTTTATAGTGTTAGGGACTAGGTTGGTCACCCTATCTGACCTTCTGCTTAATGAATATGGCACTAGAAATCCCAAAAGACCGATGCAGTGGCGAGCACTAGTGCTCACAGACCACGATGGGCCTAAGCAAGTGTATGAACTGAAGGGATTTCGGGTTTGTTCAGCTAAGCAAGAACTGTGGTGGGAACACTCACGAAACCAGTCCACAATTCCTGTGTTCCCATTTAAAACAACTCAAACTCCATCAACAATATCCACATAAACCCACAACAATGATTAGGATCATACTGTCCAAAAAAGCATAGGATGAGACTAAGTCCATGGAAGGATGGAAAGGCAATTCAGAGAGATGTGGGATTAAATAGGCCAGGTGATTTAAGCCTGGAAGAGATAAGTTGAAGAGGAAAGAAAATTTATATTGGACCTACAGAAATTTCAGGACTACCTCCTCTGTGCCAACCAGTGAGTGTTTGCCGTCTTTTCTAAAATGATAGTAGGTACCCAACGAAAGAGCTCCATGCAGTCGTTTACATAAATTCAAGGATGAAAAGTCCAGCTTCTTGGAGACAATGTGTTACCTCCTACCAAGGGATGCTTTGAGAGCAAGCTGAGGGCTCTACATGAATGGAACATGAGCAACAACAAAGCTTTCTAAAAGCAGGAAGAGGAGAGCAAATGAAACATGAGGCTGGGGTCTAGAGACAATTTTGATAAGATGCTTTGTTGAACACAATTATGGATTATTAGCTCTTTTTTACAGAAAAAAGGTCTAAATAAATATATTTTTTGAAAATAATACCCAAGCACTTTCATAACAGAAGCAGTAAGTGCAAGAACATGTCTCATGCACCCATGAGTATGTCAGAGCTCCTGGGGGAAACTGTTACTGATCCAGTGACCTTCCTCCAGAAACACCCAAAATTATTTGCATTATGACAGTGTGATAATTAAAACTGAGGTAATGGCAGGCTCCTCCACACTACCTGTTATGTAAAGCTAAACATTCAAACCCCATTTTGTAGGTCAGCTGGCAGAGCTGTGGGGAATAGGAGTAACTTTGAGCCCTTCTCCAAAATGAGTAGCGAGAAGCACTGCCTACATGCTTGGGACAGCACTGTTGGCCCTTGTTCACTGAACAGTAAAAACCCAAGATGGAGAATTTTCCCTTTTAGTATAACAAAAAGTAACTTTAACCAGGTTAAGTGGCAAACAAGTTTGAGCAAGAAATGTTTTACATCCAGCACTGTATCCACAGTTGGCATCCCAAAGGAGAAAAACACGTCTGCTCTATGGCTAGAAGAGATTAGTAATATCTACAAGATCAACCAATAAGAACTGCTGGTATTTTGACAGCGTGCTGCCTCCTCTCCAACCAATCTCTCCAACTGAAAAGACTTCTTGACAGCCGGTCTCTGATTTCAAAGTGCTGGCAGAGACAGGAAAAGTCTCCAGACAGACTCTGCCTGGCAGAGTCTGGCAAAGTCCTTGGTCTGAAAGCTTGGGTGTTGGTAAAGCTCTGTCTCCTCTTTGCATAGGCATGGTTGGATGTTTTTATTGATAATTTTCAACCACTGATTAATATTTTATCTAAAAGCTGCGCAGCAACCTTTTCTTTGTAGGCAAACAGGTCTTTGACAGCTTGCAAAATAGCAAGTGAGTGTGCAAGGTGGGCTGAGCACCAAGTGTTGGAGAGAGCTGGCTGGCAATACCCTCTACTTACCTGTCAAGTGCAAGCAGCCTGAGCATCCTCAGGAGTAAGCTATGGAACCCTGATCGTCAGGTCAAGTGCATTTTCATGGCTTACAGATATAAGAAAACTCTTGCCTTTCCATGCTGACCTGAGATCAATCTGTATTTATCAGGGCCTGAATTTGATGATCTATCACAGAGTTTCAGGTCCTGAGAACCTTGACAGAAAACACATGAAGGTGTGACACAGTGGCTCCTGTTTGGGCTCAGTATGCAGTATAAGCCCTTGCACTCTCACTAGCTTCTCCAGTCCTACTAATTCCTGAAAACAGAGAAATTGAGGTAATAGGGGAGTGGGAAAAAATTAAGATACTGTCATAGGTGAAGAGATTTTTCCTCAAACACTATGTGCCAATGGTCTGGTACTTCTGCCACAACGAAGTCCCATTATTTTAAAGGAGCAGTCCAGGCAAAACAAGACAAGCAGAGCCAAGCTAAGCAAAGCAAATGGAGCTGGCAGAGCTGCTGACAGAGGCAGGTGAATCCCAGAACTGTCAGCGCAATACTACGCTGCAGTCCTTGCTGCGAGAGCAACCGCTAAGATTGCACTAATTTTTACACTCTATTTTCGTTCTCCGCTCCTTGCCCAGCGTGATTTGTTAGGTAGTGTCCTGCCCAGAAGGAAGGGAAATTAATGAAGTTTTGGGTTTTCAGGAGTCCTTTTTTGACACAGTCTAAATTGCAAAGCTCAGATGATGCCCTCCATCCTACCCATCTCTCCCCTTGCCCAATTGAACAATCTTAAGAAAGCCTGCATACCTTCAGCCATTATGCTGTGAAGAGCTGGGACTAACACTATAAATATCCGGTATTCAAACACTATCATTGAGCTCCCAGAGAATAAACTACCTTGATTGAAGAATGGCCTCATTAAGGTAACAAAGTGACAGCTCTGAGCAAGCTCCCTTTGCAGTTTCTAAATGCATCTGCCCTGGTGGGATTAAAGATGCCTTCCGACTGAGAGGAAAGAATGGCCTTAATGTCAGGTCTGCCTCTGGCTACATCATTAAGCAATAAGACATGGCAGGCAGTACACTTCCAGGGGATTTTTTGCATACTTTGGTATGCAGTGAGGTATAATGGTCAGAGCAATGCAATCTTACCCCCCAAGACCTGTGATCATTGCAACAGTACATATTATACACACCTCTCAGGCAGCAAAACCCTATGTATTTCCAATGCGATAATACTAGGAACCAATCAGACAGCACCATTTTTTGCATCCCAAACCATTTTGGGTGAAATTCATCCCTTCTGCCTAAAACCCAAGTAAGCAGGCTTTAGATTATATACACACAAGTCTCTGTATCTATTAAAAAGGATTTGTGAGCAATCATCAGTTTAGAACTGCTAATAACAGACGAAATCCTGGAGAATTCCCTGAGCAAGTGCCATGCCAAAATATTCACAGATGGATGTAGAGAGACAGCACTGATCCCACAGGTTTTTTACACATCACTAAGTGCAACTGCAGCAAACCAAGCTGTATCCCCTTGTATATGACTCTTTAATAGGATCAGAAGAGTGGGTGACTTTACATCATCTACTACCACCTTCATGTAGGTTTGTTCTCAGCCAACACCTCTTCTGTTTAGGAGTCCCACCTGTCATCACTGAGGGAAATAAAATGGTATTAGATTAGAGCTATTTGCCTTCTACTACTGGATACAAGTGGGAAAAACATTATTTTTGACCATGCAGGAGGTACAAGTCCCCTGAGGATACTAAGCAACCCCTACACCCAGGGGCAACCTACATCTGATACAGCCATGACTGTCAAATAGAATAAGACAGATCCTGATGGTTGACATAAGGGTGATAAATCCATCTTAAAAAGAGCAGGTTGGTCTTGCACCTCTCAGATCCCAAATGATGGTGAAGGAATTCATGCAGCAGGGTCCACCTACTGCTGCTTCTAATGTGCCAGTCCTCCTCCATACGCCAGGCCTTGTAGCTCTCCTTGCCTCCTGCCTCAGAATTTCTCAAGTCACTCTTGACTGCAGTTGTGCCTGAATTTACCCATACCCTGTTGCTTATTTCATTTTTTTCAGAGCAGAAATTCTTTAGAAAGTTCTCAAGTCAAACACTTAAAAATAGAGATGTTGGAAATACCTTCAGGATGCTTTCCAAAAGCATGCACTCTTTATTTCGGACTGCTACGAATGCAAAATTCAAGCTACCTATTTCATAACTTCAAAAACGAAAAAGCAAGTCTGCTCTATATGCAGTTTAGTCATGTGATTTATACACACTATGCAAGCAATTTAGGAAAGAAAAACTACATTAAATAGACAGTCAATGTAGAAATTATTCCTTGGCTCACAAAAGGCTATTCATATAATCAAACACCATCCACTGAAAGAGCCAGGTGCTCACAACTGCTAACACAATCCGACCACAGCAAATGCTCTGCATCCAGCAAGCATCCTGACTTCAAATTGTAAGGGTTTATACCATCCCAGCAAAACTATGAACTGTGTAGGGATTCTCTTACAAGTCAAGGGATTTGTCTAAGTTGTTAAATAAATTAATGTGAATGGGCTTAGGTCTGGCCAGCCCAGCAGACCTAGCAATTGGGAGCCTTAGACTCATTTAATAGAGCAAGACTACCTACATTATCTGGCAGCCTTAGACTCATTTAACAGAGCAAGACTACCTGCATTATCTGGGGGCATCTCTGCATTTCTGAAAGAGGCTTAGCCAGAACAAAGACTATTTCTCCGCTGTGCCTGAGGTTTGTAACCAAACTGTTTCCTATCAATAAGGTATCACATAAAAGGATGGAGTAGGAAAAGAAGCTCAGACTATTACCACCATCTCTCACTGCTCTGCCTAAAAAGGAAGTTTGATGTTTTGGTCAGGAGATTTCTGTTTCTACCTTCTTACTTGGAAAACACCTTTGCAGATGTACAGCCAATGAACTCAAATTACACCCTAGGAAGCCACCACCCTTATTCCTCCTGTATGTTTTTATCAATTACCAAGGCTGATGTTGAAGCTTCCAGCATAATCCTCCCCTGTAGCAAAGCCACAGCCTCACATTAAAACATGAAAATTTAAACTCATCATGTTTTGCAATATTTACAAATCAATGAAAGTAATGCAACCAAATAGCAGTTGTCTGGAGCTGAAAAAAGCTGCTGAACTGGGATGCTTTCCACCAGTAAATCTGTTCCCATCTTCTATTTACAGGAATTTAAGAGAATTCATTAGTCCTAGAACAATTCATATTTTTAAGACAGGTGAGAACCACACAATTGTATTATACCCAGTATCTCCCCCAAAAGAGTATGTGGGAGCACAATATTGTGGGAAATGCAAACATTATAACTTTTCAGGCTATAGAGCCCCAGTGAAGAAACCCAACAACAAACTGTACTGCAGAGGGTCCCACCCAGGCTGTGTTATGCAGACCTCTGCCAAGTGGCCTGGTGTAGAGCCAGGAGCTAGCCCTGCAAAGGAATCTCCCCCTGCACCATCATCCTCTGAAAACCTTGACAGTCCCTTCTCTAATGCATATTTCCCACTGGCCATTTCCCAGAGAGCGTGCAGCCTAGGAAGGCAACCCCCTTCCTAAATTCATATCTGTCCAACTTTTTCAAGCCTGTGCAATACTGGATTATCTTGAAGCTTTAACCTGAGGTGGGTTTTTATAAAGCTGTTTAAATTGTGTGCCATGCAAACCCTTTTCACACATTTGCAGCAATGTTCCTAGAAACATAAGGTCTATGTTACAAGTACATTCCCATTTTATCTATTCAGAGACAGCTTTGTGTTACAGGTTCCTTTGGCAAAACAGACCAGTAGTATGCTGGGATACATTCTCTACCACCAAAGGGAAAGGGGATTTCCTTGGTAGCTATCACAACCCATCCCACCATCATCTTTTCCCTATATACGTACACTTCAGGAACCAGGCAATGGAGAGAACCTGACTCGTCCCACAGGCAAATTGCCTTATTCCTCTGGATGTCAATTTGCTGTTAGATAGGACTAAATACTCTTTGGGAAGAGTACTGATGAGGAGAGCTACATAACAAGCCAGATACGTGTGTGTTTACCAGTAGCATACGATTATTCTGAGAATCTTCTTGCCCAAGGATCTTCAACAACATGAAGTTGAGAAATATACAAAGCTTTCAAATTACAGAAAATAAGGGGTTTCATACCATTTGAAATGGATTGTTTTTAATAAGAACATTTATAGATGCAGGATATATAGGCAAGGAAGATGATGGGAATTCAGGAAACACCCTTAATTTCAACTGAATTTAGCTTTCTTTTTAGAGTTACCAAGGTTAATCTTTTTTCTTCCCGTCTCCTACATCCTTTCTTCCCCTGTCACCACCCACCCCACGTCTCCTGCCCAGAGGTCTCTGCAGAACTGTCTTGCTAGCCTAACATGTCTATACAGTATATGGCACAGTGAGCCCTGTTCTTGATTCACTCATAGATGTTACTGGAGGGAAACAAAATACAGCATCCTTGTTAGCATATGAGTTATTCCTGGAAGGCTCAAAGATTTTCTCATCAAGCTGGGATTGTTTTGTTTTTAAAAGCTGCAGAAATGTTATTCTGGCAGCTTTTCCCCAGCCCAGTCGTAACTTATTAAATGAGACTGTAAATTTACTTTAATCACTGTTCCTTCCCCTCATCTCCTCCTTCTTATGGTGTTTCAGAAGAATCATAAATTTGCTTTATTCCTGTCTAAAGGCTTAATGTTGTTCTCTCGTTTCCTGACATCAGCAATCCAGGTAAGCAGAGTTAGCCTTCTGGAAACCAGCGGAGATGGACAAAATTCTCTTGGGTCATCTTGAGTTTGTAGACAACAGTGCAGGCACCCTGCTGCATGGGATAAGAAATACCCTTGGTGTACAGCCTACATGTCCTTGGCACGTTAACCTGAACAGATGCCAAGCACTCTCCTCTGCCTACACCTCTACAAAAATATTACCTAGTTTATCAAGGAGATGCCTTGAAGGCCCTTTGATATGGAATACAGCTGGCTAAAACCTGTCCCCTCCCCTCCAATAAAAATCAGTCCTGCAATGTGGTGTGTGCAGGCCAAAGGTCTGTAGAGAGTCCCATAATAGGGCTACAAAACCAATATCTTACAAGAGGAAATACTTGACTTTAAGAATAACCTGGCAGTTGTGAATAAGGCAGCAGTTCCAAAAGCCTGGTGAAGTGTTGTCATTGTTGCCTATCTTGGTGTTCCTCAAGACTTTCTGCCAGAATGCGATCTCGTTGTTGCATTTGATGTGAGTGGACATCCAAGCACACAGCTGCTTGTGACTGTCACTACCATTCCATCAGGGAGGCACCAGGCTTCAAATCGGGCTGTAAGTTTCAGAAGATGGGACTATTTTGAGACTTGCAATTTGTCTGGACTGTGCTAGAAGGCAGCCTTCTCCCTTCACTCCTATGTGTGCTGAAGGACTTCCATGTTCCATGCTTATGTTCCATCTTTGGATTTCCTGTCTTCAGAAAAATTTAGGCTTGAGCTGGGCTGGAATACAGTAGGCTCCAGCCAAGCCTGGTAGTCAGAAACCACATAAAGAAGTCTTTTGGCCAGTACCACTGTGCTTGGAAACACATACACACAGAGTTCAAATCTGGCACTCACACAAGCTTTGCAGTATAGAAGACAGGCAAATCTGGACTTGAAAACACTCATGGTTAATTAGAAAGGGAGACAAACTCCTGAGCCAAATACTGAGTTGAGAAGATATTTCTGTTGGGTGTCTTATTCCTTCCTTCACCCAAAATTTTCCCACAAAAAAAAAAAAAGTGGTAAAAAAAAAAGTCATCCCTTTTCTCTGACTTTACAATTAATTCTTCAATCTGTTTGCAAGGCAGCAAGTGAATGACTCTTTCTATGAGGAGTTAAAATGCTTGCATATCACTGTGAGTTCAAAGGATACATCATGTAAACACATTGGGGAGAATTACTATTTCTCATCAGCAGGATAATAGCAGGCAATCCACCTGAAGGTTAGAACACAATATCTGGAAGAAGTTATTGCTGTTACAATTCTTTATATTTTGACATGAAGATCTGAAACTTCTCCTGTATGTGACTCAAATATGAATAAAGCTCATAACAAAACATAATAGAAGTAAATGAAAAATTCCTGGCTGATACAGAAGCACCTGTGTTGTGGTTAAATTATATTTTGGGTTTCAGCTCATTTCTTCATTCCACCAGACAGCTACTGACCATGTTGTAGAGGATCTTAACTTTGTTGAGGATCCCTTGATTTTGCTGACTTTTAACAAGAAAAAATAGAAAATACCAGCAGCTTCTACAAACTGCTGTGGATATATACTTAGAGCTACATTCCCTATCCATAGTATAGGTAATTCATCTGCAGAGCTATGAGCTTTGACTGCTTAAACCAAGTTTGCCAGAAATTCTCAAAACTTTTTTATAGGAGTTCTTTTGGCAACTGAATGAGCAGAAACATGAGCAGACTGTTGTTTTGCCAAACTCATCATAACAGAGGACCACGAAATGCACCTACTTGGGAAGAACAGTAATAAAGTATTTCCTTCTCATGTCAAGACCTCATGCCTCATAGTTCAGGTCTATAAATCCCTAATCACATGCACATTTGCTGGAATCCATTACAAATAATTCTGGTACTCACCAGACTTGTATGCTTCCCACTTCAGGCACATGTAAAAGATCTCTTCATCCTAAAGATCAGAGTGATGTCTTTGCTCAGACCCAGTCTCTGAGCATAGAAGTCCTTGAAGTTCAATGTGTACAGGAGTCAAAATGCCAGGCAATAGAGAAGGGCCTAGAAGAGCTCTGTTTCACTGCCTGATGTCATGCTAAAGCTGGGGTGACAAAGGCCAAACAATCATCTCAGAGATGCCGACCAGGAATCCAGAGACATCAAGAAATGCATGTCCAACAAAACTGTATTGGAATAGATTTAAGCAATCTGACATCCTTCCCAATCTTTACTTTTCAGCATGTATTACTTGTAATTGGTGCAGATTCTTTCCATCAGCAATTTCCCAGCCAAGTAGTGCAACTAAGATACCAACTCCCACCATGTTGTGGGAGCACAGCACAGCCCTGGGCACTAAAAGC
Source organism: Eurypyga helias (assembly GCF_000690775.1). Classification (NCBI taxonomy): domain Eukaryota; kingdom Metazoa; phylum Chordata; class Aves; order Eurypygiformes; family Eurypygidae; genus Eurypyga; species Eurypyga helias. Next base: position 54,103 of record NW_010244251.1, read on the forward strand.
TTCCCAAGAACATTCCCTAGCAGATCGCATAAACTTAATGAACTGAGGATAGAAAAGGGAATCCCCAGAAGATGTAGTGACAGCAGAGAGTCTGCAAAGCAGATAACTATTTCTGTGTCCTCACAATCCATTTCCATAGAGCTCTAAACTTTTCTGCCCATAGTATTCAGTACTTCAGCATCTTTAATGAATCACAGGTCTCTGAGACAGGGATGAGGAAGGGAGGAATAAATAGTGCTTCCTAATTTTTCAGAGAGTTCACTGAGACACCAAAAGCCTACCCCTAACATGTGGGATATGAAACGAACAGACCTAGCTCCGGATCAGCATTTAGATGCACAAGCAGCAGCAAATAAATGTCCTAGCACACTTTTCTGCCTCCAGGCCTCACTTGTTTCCTTGCCCAGCTCTGAGCTCCACAACATAGATGAACCAGCTGTCTCCAAATTCCCCTGGACTCTGCAAACTATGCTGTACCAAGAGCTGAGACATCTCAAGTAATGTTCATAAAGTACATATCAAGTACAAGATCATAAAGCAGGATCACAGCCATGGAAGAAAAATATTTTCTGGGCTCAGGAAACAATAGGTCAGCTACATCAAACAACATAGCTAGATTTGATACGTGTTTTCTGCCCCTTTTCTCAAAGCCACCTTCTCATACTTCCATGCACATGGACACATATAACCCCAGGACATGAGATATGCTAGTCACCTGCTGGATAGCAGAGTTGGGCTGGATCCTTGAAGGCTACGGGCTCCACAGCTCTTCCCATCTTGGCAATCTGCACAGCACAACTATATAACATACCTAGTCCCATGTGACAAAGCAGGAGGTAATTTAATAAAAAGAAATATGGCCCTTAGGAGCAAGAGAAGGCTTCATAGAATCACAGAATGGTTTGGGTTGGAAGGGACCTTAAAGATCATCTAGCTCCAACCCCCCTGCCATGGGCAGGGCAACCTTCCCCTAGACCAGGTTGCTCAAAGCCTCATCCAGCCTGGCCTTGGACACTTCCAGGGATGGGGCATCCACAGCTTCTCTGGGCAACCTATTCCAGTACCTCACCACCCTCATCATAAATATTTTCTTCCTTATATCTAATCTAAATCTACCCTCTTTTATCTTAAAGCCCTTGTCCTGTCACTACAGGCCCTTGTAAAAAGTCCCCCTCCATCTTTCTTTTAGCCCTCCCAGGTACTGGAAGGTGCTATAAAATCTCCCCAGAGCCTTCTCTTCTCCAGGCTGAACAGGCCCAACTCTCTCAGCCTGTCCCCATAGCAGAGATGGTCCAGCCCTCTGATCACCTCTGTGACCTCCTCTGGACTCCCTCCAACCAGTCTACATCCTTCTTATGTTGAGGGCCCTAGAGCTAGCTAGACATAGTGCTATCACGAGAGCAGAGTAGAGGGAGAGAATCACTTCCCTAAACCTGCTGGTCATGCTTTCTCATGTTAGAATATCCTATGGTTTTGTTACCAGGCCAGCTAGGTAAGTCATGCGCTTAAGGAGGCTCTCACTGTAATCAAATGCTTAGGCATCCCACAGCATCAATAACCCCATCCAAAGTGAGTCCTGGATAAATGACAAAAAAAGTGCTGACATTAAAAATGATACACTGGAGTGAGTCACTCAATTAGCAACCTTTGTGCAATGTTTAGTAGACAGAGAAGGGCTGTCCTATCTGGTAAGTGACTCACAACATGAAAGAACATAATACAGTAGCAATCAATCACAAAGGTGAATAAGCAGCAGCAGTTTTGTCCAGAGGCTGAGTAACATACTCAGCTACACATCAATATGAACCATGCTCCTGCTTCTTTTCACTTAGTTAAATGAGCGCTACCTACCGAGCCTAAGCCGATTGTATCATGCAGTGCCTTATCTAAAGGGTGGAGATCAAAGAGCATCAGAGGGAGAGGTTTTCAGACACTACACATAACTTTACTACTGCCAAATCCCTATTGCAACAGTTGTCTGACTCCAGACAACTCTTCAGATCACAGGAAAGTAATTGTACAAATTCTACCTGAACAGAGACTTGGATCTACTGAGAAAGCCAACAACATTTAATTTTAATCCAATGTAGTAGTTTCTACCAACTTTTCTAGATATAAAGCTTGTACTTTCTCCTACCCTATATGTTCAATCTTATCTCTATCCTAAAGTTCATCATTCCCCCAGATGTGTTGAAATGTGGATGAAATGTTCACTGTGCAGAGTCTTTTTTTAGTTCAGGGATCCAGTTAGAGCCCACCTTCCTTCCCTCCCCACCCAAGCCATGCTAGCAGGGTACCTGTGTGACTGACAGCAGCGCCAAGTCAATTTTGCCACCATATAAAATTAACGTATTCTCTGCTGGCAAAGGACACTGTTTTTACGTGTTGCAAAGTGGAGAGGACAGATGTAGTCAACACCTGAATTACAATAAATAACATCTAGTGATTGTGGCCATTAGCAAGCAGAGTGAGTGAAGCTTAGTCAAGAAGTCAACATTGATGGACAACTCACAAAGGAACCCATTGTTTGGATCCCCACAAGCCATGTTCCTATCTACCATGGCACCTGCACTGCCAACAGCTTCCCACCAGGACTCCCAGTCCCCATGGACAAGTAGCAGCAGGCAGAGGCAGGACACTAGAGCGGAAGTTTGTTCAATCATCAGCCTTGTGTTCCCCTCCCATGCATATGTCCTTCAGGAACCAGTCTGCTCTACCACAGCACATAGCCAACCTCCCAGAGATAAGTCCTGAAGAAGGCAGAAACTTCTTTCATGTAAGGAACAAGCTCTTTAACTTCTAGCATTAAAGTTAGTTGAAACAGGTAATAGCCTGATGAACTTGCCCTGCAGTAGTGCAAGGGGCATACATGGACATGTCAGCCTCACTCCTAATACTTGCCCTCAGAGTCTGAGCGAGGGTCAAGGGCTTTTCCCTTGCTTTTACTGCAAATTGCAGACAACAGATTTACACAGAGAAGAAAGCAAGTGAGTTTGAGCCAATACTGGGAGAGTCTGGGACAGGAAATGTACAGAAACGGCAAGCATAAGTGAAATAGGGTGGTTACATATCACAGGGTGACGTCAAAAAGAGCCAAGCTTACACGAGATCCACAGGAAGGCTTGGAACTTCTTTCTCCCACTGATGCACAGTCCTGAGTGCCCCTGACTCACCTATCCACAGGCATTATAAAGTATGATGGGGAAGCTGAGAAGGTATGGCTCATCTAACAGCCTTTACACACAGTAAGTGACAACCTGCCCCTGCTACCACTTACTGTAACTCAGGAGCTGAACTTCAGAACAGCATAATCAGGGTGAGCAGGGAAGATAGCAGAGATTTTGCACTTACAGACACAAAGCTGTCACACACCCTCTCACACTGCAGTTTTCTCAGTGTTCCTGAAAGCTGAGGACAGCTGGTGGCTACTTGGGAAGCGGTGGGTTTGCTCAGCATCAGATAGGAATTTACGTGGCAGACGGAAAGTCCATGCCACCAAGGCACCCTCCAGCTGTGTTCAACCATGAAGTCATCCTCTTTTTCTCTTTGAGAAGAGAAGAAAGATTTTAAAGAACACACAGCATGTCTGGAAAGGAGAGAAGTGTCTGGACAGGTGAGCACTACCTTGAGTAGATTCAAGTTTCTTTCATGGTGCTAATTACTAGAAACGTTTTATGGTCCCAAGCAACATAGGAAAACCAAACTAAAAAAAAATAAAAAAGAGAAATTAACCCAGAGCTAAGTTCTTTAGCACTGAAAGTTTGACTCTACAACCTTAGCAGCTTTTTTTTTCTCCTTTTAAGACATGCAAATACAGATAAAAATACTCTAATGATGCTTATAAAACCTTTACAACATTGTGTCTGGGGTGATCACATTATTCATAGGTTAGGTCTTACATGAATAGTGCACCTCATTCAGTTGATTTCTTATTCAACTTTTATACAGCAGTACATAATGGCACAGCGTGTCATAAGCCTTCTAGAATACTATTTTAATGTCTTCCCCAAATATTTCTAACTTAGCATTACAACAGTTTCTTACAATTGCAGAGCCAAATTGTTTGGAATACATAAACGCAAATGGGCAGAACTCAGAAACAGCCTCAAGATAACCTAAAAAGCAAGAAAAAGCTTTTTTCACACATAAAGACTGCATTCACTCTGAATTTCCAAGGATAATGATGTTTTTCCCCCTTCAGTGGAACACGGTGGCCAGATCCAGCTGCAGAAATAGTATAAACCAAAATGTCTGACGTTGCAGTGGTATGTTCTGAGGGAGATACCTCAAGGTCTCTTTTCCACTCATCCCTCCCCATCCTGGTGCAAAGATAAAAGATAAGGGCTTATTAAGCTTTTTTACTGACACTAGAGGCAAGAAAGAGTCTGTAAATCCCATCAGTTTGTTATTAATTCAGAAGTATTTTCACATACAGCAGTATATTAGCTTGGAAGTTATCCCAAGCTCTTCAATTCCACACCAGTGCCTTCAGTCTGTTAATTAGACAGGAAAAACCCTAACTACTCTCCTTTACTCAGACAAGCTCTCACTTTAAAGGTAGCTCAGAAATCTATCAAAGAGTTATACAAAAGTCTGTTGCAATAAAGCTTCCCATCTATCTCAAGAGCAGTCTGCAGTACGTGCTCCAAACAACATATCAAAGATGCGGGCAAAAGGCTGAGTTCCAAAAGAGTTACCATGACCCAGGTTTGCTTCAACCATGAAGAAACCCCAACATGTGCATTATTTCTAAATTTTGACTTAATTAATAGAAATCCAACAATTAATTTCCAACCCAAGCTTAAAGACCAGGGCACTTTTGGACTACAGCCTCGCCCTAGAGTGTACTATGATATAATCTGCCTATCAAGTGACGAGCTGAGTTCAAAAGACAATGGCATTAAAGGCAGTCATCTGTTTGACTGAGTGCAAAAAGAATCTCATCTATAGCACTTCAAACTCTCCTGGGCCTGTTCTGCTCAAACCCAGATTACACACAGCCTTCGGAAAAATCAAGTTATCTTCTGACATTTCTCAACATAAAGGAATCAAGCCCCAGAATTTTTCAGCAGACCATGCCTGAAGAACACCTGTGTGAGATTAGGATCTCCAAAGTTAAACTATTCAAACCATGCTTTGTCAGTTCTTATGTAGAAGCAACGTGTCAGCTTTTCTCCATCGCAAATCCCAAGAGTGCCATTCAGCCAATTATTTCAGGATACTAAAGCAGGTTAACAGAATGTATATGTAAGCAGCTCATCCTCACATAGGAACACTTGCACTGTATTCACTTTTTGTTGGCAAAAGCAATACTCTGTAGAGTTATGAAGCATCCCTTTCCAATTTTTTCAGCTAGAAAAAAGATCATTTGGATGCTGTATGCCGTTAGTCTGAGTAGCAACAATCCCAAATGAAGTCAAAGAAAGTATAATACTTGTGAAACAGAAGTCAGACCCATAATGTATCAACCACTCGTTCAGAGTGAGACTAAAGTATTTGGGTCTTTAATGCTGTGATTATGTTAATTCTGCCCTTAAAAGCTCATTAAGCTACAAGGAAGAACATAGAATACTCGGGCATAACACTGTAGATGGAATGTTTTCATCTCTTACTTAACACAGGCAATATAATCACCAAAATGCAAAGCCACATCAACAAAGAAAATATTTAGAGAAAAATCTTTCCAGAAAATATCAGTGACCTCAGCACAAGCATATACAATTTATAGGAAACAGTTTGATTAAATAATTTTTTGCTTAGCCAGTCTCAAAAGATCTCAAGTTTACATCCACATCAAGTTAAACAACCACTTAGGTCCTCCTACCTCAGATCTAACAATAATTTTTCCTCATTTCTTTTCCCTTTTTAAAGAATCGCATAGAGAACATAAGCAAAGTCTGAAGACCAGTCTGAATGCATTTTAGTACTTAAGCACACACTAAAAGAGGATCAAGAACAGAGAAGCCCATGCATTTGTGCATCTCATAAATAACCTGCGCATTTACAAGCCATCATTACCTTGGCCACAGATTTCAAAGGGTCATTTGGGGTTTTCACCACATTTTGATTGTTCCTTTGCCCATGTTCATTAGTTACCATGAGACTTCTGAGTCAGCTAAGAAAGAAACAAACAAATTGTGAATTTCAGCTCTCTGCAAATCTGATTGTTGAACATTTTCAGCTGATTGCATTATTCCCTGGCCTAAGACAACTAATTGCTCTTACTCAATTGAACAATAATTAGATTGTTCCCTATAGCTGTTGATCAATGCCACAACATTGTGCCATTGATGATAGACTGAAAGCCTATTAAATCCATGGTGGTGGTGTTGTGGAGAACAGTACCTATAAAACAGATATTTGCTTATATTATGAATGTTAGTGCTAGGGGGTTTTTCTTAAATTATTGTAAGGGAATTAAAAACATTTAGCAAACTGCAGCAGTGAAAGACCAGAAACTGGGCAATGGTTTCCTTCCAGAGAACAATTTCAGAAGACACTTTTCTAAAGTTTATGTACTGAAGAGTTTCAAACGCCTATTTTAGCTCCTTCGCCTGAAAAACTTATAATTAAGGAATTGTATCACAGTTGCAGAGCTCAGTTGTGCTGTTGACAATCATCCTCATCAGGGTGGGATGAGCAGGAGCGCTCTCTGCTCACATGGGTGAGGGACCAGCACCCACTGAGAAGATGAGCTGTAGCGCAAGTCAAAGAGCTACAGCTCTGGGTGACGCTTCACAGCTTGTGTTCAGCAGAACCCAGAGGAGAAATCACTCACGGCCTTTCCACCCTTAACCCACAGGCTGTTTCTCCTTGGCACAAAAATGGGTTTGAAGCACATGTTCAGCCCATAGCTGTGCTTGATCCTGAGCAGGCAACATTAATTCTGGCAAAATAGTGCTCAAACACAAGTAATTTAAATCAGAAAGGGTTATAGATATCTGTAAGACCTCAGGTGGCCTGTTGTAGCCTTTATCACACAGTTTTGTGTATGTTAACCTAAAAAAAGGCTCTAATGTTTTATCATTTTCAAGAGCCATCTCAAGGCAAACATACCCAAGTTCTTTTCTGGGTTGAGAAGGTTTGCCACATAATAAATGAGAACGTCAAACCTTCCTGCACCACCTGAGATGAAAACAACCTCCTCTCTGAACCTCCCATGACTCTTATTACCTTACTGTGGCAGCACTGCTCACAGATAATGGGAAAGTAGGATTTATCCCTCCGGGCACTGCCACCCTCTCTGCACAGGGGAGCAACACAAAGCAAGGGGAAAATGCTTGCTTCCCAGCTTGTGGCAATCAGTTTTGCATTTCCCAGTGCTAGTGAGATGTGGACTGAGCAGACACATCCAGAGCTGGCAGCGAGCTATATAATCAAACATTGGCATAGCTTGTTTAAACCTTACACCTGTTCCGAGAGCAGCGACTCAATGAAGGTCTCTCAAACCCCTGCCTGAGGTGATTAATTAGATGATTATTCACACAAAGAGCTTAATCCCAAACCCATGGAGACCTGTGGGAGTTTACTGACTAACGACCTGCAAGTTGCTACCCAGAGACTCCCCAAAGATTAATTATGTGCCAGGCCCACTCAGATTATAGGCCTGATTTACAACACCATTTGGTACTAAGCTTGCCCAACTCTTTCTGTTACTCAGTTGAACATTAAGTGTTTGTGCTGAAGTGTTCATATAGCTGCTTCAGGGAACATTTTTGGAGAGCATTTAAAGCCAAACAGGCTAGTGGCTTCGAAGGAGGGGGGAGGGGAACAAAAAAACAAAACAAACAAAACAAAAAAAAGGAGAAAAAAATTAAAATAAAATAACAGGAAGATATTGGTTGGGTCCTTGCTGCCAAATCTGGGAGAGAAAAAGGGATTTTTAAGCTTTTATTTGAAAACCTTTAGCACACTCATGCTATGGGATGTCGGCAAGTAATAAGGGCCTTACTTTCACCACCAGCCTGCTCTTTCTTTACCACATGAAGATTCACATTAATAGTTTTTGACATTTCAGTTTCTAAATCACCCAAGGATCCTGTTCTCAGCTCACATGGAAGAAGAGACTTTCCCTGCCATTTGCAATAGATATCACTGTGGGTAGTTCCAGGTCTGGATGGGAGAAATGGACCTCCCATTTGTAACATGTTCTCCTGGGCATGGGTGTGCTAGAGGAAGAGGAAGCACCTTGTCCTTTTTCAAATGCAGAAGTGGCAAGAGATGGTTGGGAAAAACTGGGAGATTAACAAACAAAGAACAAGTTACAGACAGGGATATAAACTGGTTAGGAATGAGGAAAACTGAAACCAGGAGGCAGAGATGAGGAATGAACTGGAGGGAGAGGTGGGAGATCAGGTAGGGATTTGAGGGGACTCATACTTGACAACGTTAAAACAAGAATCCAGAAATCCAAATAGCTCCCACCTTTTTGCTGTTTGTCATTACATATGAATGTGCAAAAGAATTAGCTTCAATATTTGCCTTATTCTGATCTCCCTGTTCAGAAAACTTAGTATTTTGTCAGTTGCTGTCCTCTTCTACCTGCAGAAGAATAGTGAGGATATTCAACAGAAGACAAGACAAGCAGATGGTTCATGCTTGTATCCCACATAAGTACTGTCCTTTTGCCTGCATGATGTGACAGGAAAGGAGGAAAATTGTCTATGAAGGTCAAGGTAACCCACCAGGTCAATCCCACCTGGTGTTACACAGATGTGGAAGGAATGAACATAGGGAGATGATCTAGAGCAATGAGCCTCCTCTACACAAGCTAGCTTCTGGGTGTATAAACCACCAGAAGAGCCTTCACTAGAGAGTTGTGGAGGGAGTTTAACTTCCTGACTAGTCTTAATTGGTTTGGAAAAGATATTTGGGCATGGCAGAATGGGTGCATGGTCCAGTGGTTTCTGTTTCAGGCTGTGCTTGGCTTAGATCCACAAGTTGGCATATAAAACATTTACTGAGGGAGAACAGTCCAAGCTGTTACAGTGATCTATTAGGCTGAAACTTGTAAGCGAGTGTTACCATGAGACTATTTGGAAAGATAAGATAGCATCTCTAGAGCAGAGCCTGTTTCACTGATAACATGGATAACAGACTGGGTTGCAGTCATCTATCACTTGAAAGTTATGAGTCTGCAGTAGGGAGCAATCTGAGAAGCCAGACATATATGTCAGGATTTCCCCAATAATAGGGTTACTCATCAAAACAGCACAGAGGAACTGAGCTGAATACCTTCTCCCAGGCGGGAAAAAAGAAAAAGTGACAAAGAGGTAGAGAGCATGCATAGGTGCATAACTGTGACTTCATGAAAGCTATTCTTTCCAGTTTTGGGGGGATCCGGATTTCATCAGGTCTCTGCTGCCCTCTTTAACCACCACTGCCACCTCTGAAGAGCTAAGGGAGGTGGGGAGAGGACATCCAGGAGACAGAGCAGTGTCTTATTCCCAAACAAGTCATCATCCAGATACAGTGCAAGGCGGAGATAAAGGTCTTTCTATAGAAATCCACTGAGTCTGTGAACAGGATTCCTTCAGCTGTACAGGATGGTTGTACTGAGTATACATCCTGCCACCAGCTGCAGAAGGCACAAGCCAAAGTACTGAAATGAATAAATAGAAGATGTTAGAGCTGTGGTTGTTCCTGCAGTCCACATCAGATAGAGCAGGCAAATATAAGGACCTTAAATTCCTTTGATCTTGAGCCTAAGCTGATCACAAACTCCTCTCGTAAGGAAGGACTGTTTTCCAGAAACACGCTGCAGCATCACTCACTCAAATGTTTTGCATTTTCTGATGTCAGTTTTTGACCTCTGTCAAGGGCAGGTCACAGGACTGGGCAGACTGCCCTCATCCAGCCACAGGATCCTGCACAAGCATCATGTCAGCAAATTAAAAATTGAATTGGAGAAAAAATGGCTCTACTGGATTCCCTTATTGCTGATAATCTCCCTGACTTCAAAGCTCACATCTGTCTCGTGAGGTGGGGGACGGTTTCTAACTTTAGTTGACCCAAATTACTTCCAGCCTTCCTCTGCAGTACACAGCAAGGCTGAATCTTTCTATCGTGCCTTTGATCATTGCAACCCTGAAATAAACTGGCCTGCATGTCTGCAGAGAAAGCTTTATGGCAAAGGCACTTAGGTGAAGCCCATTGGTGGTTCAGACGTCCTTAACACAATGATTCTCTGGTTTGGAGTGGTAGCAGGGGGGAACTGAGCACAATATAGGCTTTATTTACAAGGTGCTGAGTTTTTGTGCAGTCCTATACTTCTAAAAGCAGTTCCTCGCCTAAAGAGAAGAGTCAAGCTCTGATTTTCTATAAGGTAGTCTTGTAGATAGAAGAAAAAAGTTTTCCTTAAGTCTTAGCTAAGAAAAAGATTATGCAAAACCTGCCTCAGACCCTGCTTAACCTTTAACTTCATCAGGGCCATTCTTTCTTTGTATCCTAGAATCTTTTCCAACCCTCCTTCTCACTTACCCCTCATGAAACATACACACTCTGTAAATGGCCAATTAACATAAAGTTACATATGAAAATTATGCTTAGAAATAGAAAATTTATGTTGGGAGTCAGGATTTTAATGACTCATGCTTTTTGCTCAAGTTAACTTCTAGTCTATCCTGCAGTTGTGTTCCTGCTGGGCAGGGTAAATGCAGTTCTTGTCCTTCAGTACTGGGATGATTTTTGGTCATCGTTTATACTTACAGCTCCGCTGACTTACCTGCAATGGTAGGAAAAACAATGGAAAATTCTCAGGGAGATTTGGGACTTTCAATTCTGTTATTTCAAAGAAAAGTGAAACCCATGCAAAAAATACAGCATCGCAGAAAAGGGTAAAGCCATTTTTAAACACCATGAAGTAGCAGAATATAGTAAAACTCAAGCTTTTGCCTATTCATAGATGTGACCCTTCTAAAAAGTGAGAAAGGAAGAAGAGGTGGATTTTAGTTAAACAAATTAAAACCCCTTAAACAGCAGGATATTTTATACCTGCTATTAAGCTCCATCTGTCACTAACCCTGCAGAAGTAACAAGCCAAGACAAGCTTTTCTAGGGGAAAAAGAAAAAAAAAAAGACTGATTTTAGCAGAAGCTGTAGAAGCAAAATTTGTTTGAACTGTTTCTGCACATCTTTTCATCATGCGCTTACAATTTTTAAAACTATTTTAAAACAGGGTGGTAAATGTGTTAAATAGGTCACTCTCTGTGTCCAGCACGGAGATAAGAGGCTGTTTATAACTCCAACTGCAGAACTTTGGCTCTTGAGCTCAACTGGTAACTGCTTACACGGCAGATCCTCAGTGCTTGCCCGGAAGGCAAATGTTACAGTCAGAGAAAATAAATAAATCTGACTGCTCTCATGTTTAGCCTTGCTCCAGAGCACTAATACTTCTATATATGGCAGCCCTGGAGCTGTGGTACACAGGCACCACCGAGGAGCACACGAGGAGTTGGAGCAGCAGTCCGAAAAAGTTAAAGCATTAGACAAGGAGGAAAACTGGTGGGTTTTTCAAGAATAAGTTGGAAGAAAGTAGGTGACATTTCTGACAAAGAGGACTTGGGTGCTGCAGCTGCTTGAAGAAGTGACATAGGGTGACACTGTTTAACTCAAAAAAGAGAAGCTAAAGGGAGGGTCTGCAGGAGAGAGACACCAGGAGACCCACAAAGCAATGTCAGCATTGACCCAGCACTGCCTGGGCCAGGACGAAACTAAAGATAAGAGCGATGTAACACATAGCATGGGTGCACATTACGGTAGGCACAGCCTTGGTATCCACCAAGGAAAATATCCTGGCCAATGTGCATGACGGAGGAGCTGGCAGAGCGTGAGCAGACACCAGCTGAGTCTGTATCCCCTTTTGCTTGAGGAGAGGAACCTCCATGACTGGTACCACAGCACAGGTTGCGATATGGTAAAAATTTCAGCTGCCACAAGTTTCCAGATTTTTTGTTTGGTTTTTTTATGGTTTGTTAACATAGGGAAGGGATTGAATCAAAATGTGTTCGGACCTTTTTTTGCAGGCTCCCAAGGAGCCATGGGAGCTCATGACCAGAGCTGCAAGGAGAAAGCTCAAGGAATTTAGTCTCTACCTGTAGGCAACAAGGGACTGCTCCGGGGTGGATCAGCCTCTCCAGGTGGCAGAGACAGGAGGAAAAACACTGGCCCCTATACAAGTGGGCAATGTGCCCAGTCTAATCTGTCCAGGCACCTGTATGCCTCTGCCAGTGTCCCTACAAGTGGCAGTGCCGCTAGAGCAGAGCCTAAGCTTGAGCTTTAGCGCCCTGTCAAGATGCCAAAAAGTAGTGCTGGGGCTTCTCCAGTGCAAGTGGTAATTCAATCCAATTAAAAGTAAGTAAATACCAGTTAGCTAGCATTTTCCCCAGAGCAGGGACTCTGTATGAGCTGGAGAGAGCACAGGATGCCATTCCAAGATCCACAGCCAGCCTGCTGAGAAACAGATTTTTACAGCTGTAGTTTCTGCAGTCTGGAGAGGATAAGAAGAGATGGGGAGGGATAAACCTGCCAACATGTAAAAGAATATGCAAATAAAGGTTGTAAAACTCTTCTATCTTCAGGGATAGACCAGTAGGCTTAAAATGCAGGAAGGCCTAATTCAGGTTTCCCTTAGGGACAGCTTTCAAATTCTAGGTAGAATGAAAGCACTGTAATACAATACCTGGAGAAGGAGGTGAAGCTTCCATCTTCTGCAGAGCAGCATAGAAAAGGAGTCAGATAGTGCAGAACACAAGATAAGGGATTAGATTAGATATGTGGAGTCCCATACAGCCTTTTCAAGGGCTGTATTTCACAACAGCCCAGAGCCCCATTTCAGCAGTGCCTAGTATCCCACATAAGTTCTTCTACACTCCATTGGACTGCTCCTATCTCGAAGTTGTACTAAGGCCTCAAGAAGACTGTGACCAAGACCTGCAAAGAAAGGATTATAAAACAGTGTTTCTGCTTTCTCTTCCCTTGTGCCTCCCAGAAGCACTATTTAAAACCAGAGCCCTAAATCCAAGTCTGACCATAAAAATTCATGGCTCCCGAGGCTTTGGAAACCTTTAAGGCTCTATTGGAGTTGGTACTGGTTTACAGCAGACCAGTAGTGCATCAGCCCATCTATGCACCTTGTTTGCCATTCAGAAGTTAGTCTTCATTAGGGTGTATTGCAGTAGGGGTTTAAACACCTCTCTGATTGCACAGGAATTGGCTAAACCACCTCCTTTGTGGGCCAGTTGTACCCAGAGGAAGGAAGGACTCCAGGAAGCTGTGTTGCACCAAAGCTCTGAAAGCAAGAAGGTGCCTGGTCAAGAAATATCCCTTTTTTACAAATAAATGCTGTTAGGGATGTGGGAGTTATCAGGAAGCATGAGCAGAAATACTTCAGACACAGAAACTGTAAAGTTCCAACTGACGTCTGAAATGAGCTTGTGAGACATGCTTTGGAAAAGCAGGACACCAAAGGATATGGTGACGAAGTAGGAATAAAGAATTAGATCAATAAATCCTCTCATCACATTCAGCCATGCCTGGCATAAAACTATTATCAGAAAAAACAAAAGTAAGGCCTGTGGGTGGTGAATGCTGTTCTTGATCTTCACATTCCTGAGTTCCCGCTTTTGGGCACAGCAAGGGAAGTGTGGAAACAAATCAAGAATCAGCCGTATGCAGGAGGAGCAGAATCTCAGACAGCAGCTAACGGGAAGCAGAACATATGTTTACTGTCATCTTCCTCCCCACATCTGAAAAGCCACCTTGCTTCCAAGGAGGAGAAGAATCCTTTTGCAAGTCTCCTGGAAGAGAGGAGAGCACCTCATCAGCCGGGTGCCGGCTCAGCTCGCAGCAGTGGTTCATTTTCCTTCATCTGTGCCATCCTCCCCAGCGCACTGATGGAGCTTGTGATTAATTCAGCTCTTTACTCGAGTTTAGTGCTGTTCCACAGTCATTCTGTGGAAGTAATTTCTCTCCCGTGGCGGAAAGCATCACATTTTGCATACGCATCTGTGGGCTGTTGTTTCAGACTGATGGTTCATGTTGCTGCCACTTGCAGAAACGTCCCTTCCAGCACCCACACCCTGCCTCCAGGTAGTGGATAGGTCAGTCTCCATCCTACAGACGGGCTCAGAGCCCATCAGAGGGACAGGACCGAGCCAGGCTGGCACGGGGATGGGGGGCAGGACCACGCCAACCTGAGCACAGCTTGAAAATACAAACCAACCTGCATATTGCTGCCCAGGGAGACAGCAGGAGCGAAAGGAGGAATGAGGAAGAGAGGTAATGCATTTTGCTTCTGACACCCTCATTTAAGCATAAAGACGGCTATATAATCTCTTTATTCCACAATCAAACCTTCATCAATAACCCACATTTAGCCCACAGGGGTGATTTCTCCTACCCAAATACAGTTTGTGCATCTAGTTCATCTGCACAACCAGCCACCATAAGGTTGTTCGACTCTGGAACTGGACCAAACAGAAATTCGTTACAGGCTGCAGGACAAGGAGGATTAAAAACGGACCGTGCACAAACTATGAGCAAATGACAAATTGCAGTTCTAGGGCTCCTGTGTATAACAGCACTAGACACACATCCCAGAGCAAGGAGCACTTTTATGCACCTAATTCCTTCACCAAAAATAAAATAAATAGAACCTGTACTCTACTACTGCACTCTCTGTTTTGTTTAATTTTTTCCAAAAATGTTCCTTTGGCCCCAGGCCGAAGTTATCAGTGGAATTTATTACTACAGTGGCTCCACAGCTCTGACGGCAGCTCTGAGAAACAGAAGCGTAGAGCCATAAATTGCTTCAAAAATAGGCAAGTACTAAATTAATTTTTTTTAATCAAACTTTGAATATTGCAATATTGTTATATTAAGCTGAGGGTCACCCTGTTCATTGTCCCACATCAGTCACCTTGGAGAAGAACATATTCCTATGAATGACAGGAGCAAATCTTTCCTAAACATAATCCACCTGAGTTTTCTCCTGCTTTCTCCAAACAGGGTGAACATTTTACTTTTCAGAGGAGCAGTTTTGTGTCCTGGAGATATTGTTGGCTCCTGGATAGTCCCAATTAGCAGCTCCACAGCACTGCCACAGTCGTGCCTGTGTGAGATCAGAGCACAAAGTACCAGGAGCATTCAGCATCCTCAGGATGAAACAAATTTTCACATCTGGAAATTTACCTCCAGTGATGATTTCCAATGGGATATGAGCAATCAGGAAATTCTCTCACTCTTGCAGGAAGTTTTCACAGCACAACTTTCTGACAAAGTTTTTGTTTTACCGGCTGAAATTAGACAGGTAGTTAAAACCCTGCCAGAGAGAGCAGGGGTAGTAAAATAAAAAATAATAATAAAGAAAGTGCCTTTGTCAAGTGCCTTGAGCTGACAAGTTAATGAGAATGTATGAGAAAGAAAGAAAATAAATACTTCATGAGTTGTTATGGAACATTTTGATTTTCAAAACATTCATGGCCACATGCTAACCATGACATGTCACAGCCAACACTTTTGCTTGTTAATGAATGTTTGACTTCAGTTGCTCATCAGGAAGATGTAACGTACTCTCATTAGAAGAGCAGTCGCTATGAAATCAAAGCTTGCTAATTAATATAACTCACCAAAACAGAAGATCAGTTAGCAGTGTACAGTGATATTTATACATTTATTTCTGAATTGCCCTCTTTCATGTCATAATTTGTAGTATTTCTATGGTGTCCAGAAAGAAAACTCTATTTTATTGATCCTTCCAGTGGGGTGAAGCATATCTGACTTCCTGCTACTAAATCTGCAACCATATATGCCTCTCTTCCCCTCAAAAGGCAATGACAATGGCCAGGCCCACAGCTCTACCTTTGGCTTCATTTGCAGTCTTCACATTTCTGAGTTTGTTATTCAGCCCTTGACGTCTCCTTAATTTGGACCTTGAAAAATAAGTTTGCAGCCACAGATTGATGATTTTTCTCTCCCACACAAGGAAAGTTCGAGAAAAAGAGGGTTTGCCTGTTATGTTCTTGATATAGGTATTAAAAATCCTGGAGCTTTATTCTCACTGCGTTTGATGAAAGATAAACAGGAATGTAAACCAGTAACTAACCGGGATGGAAAAAAACCTACTGGTAATAACAGAGTATGTGATATGTTTCCTTGCACACTTAGATACTGTCAAGAGTATAACTAGGCATACACCATATGTATGTGTATGTTATGTACCACCATAATTCTTACTGCACAGGGCAATATTTTGGTTTTGCTTCCTTCCCGCATTTCTCCTTCATCCCCAGGAATGAGTCAGCCAGTAGCAAAGCCATCTGCACAAACTCACCCCTGTGACAAGTCACCATTAAACTGGTTCCTGGTCTTCCCTTGCTCCTGCATTCCCCACCACCAGTCCAAATCCCCGGCCTACCACACGCGCTTTAAGTCTGCACTGCATCAGCGGAGTCTGCTTCAAAAAAAGGAGGCAACACGCCTCAATGGCCACTTGAAGTCATCTGAGTTTTACAGAGAGGAGATTTTCAGCGTGGGGATTTTCTAATGCAGGCATGTTCTGGACACCACTAGTGTAACACAGGGCATTGCAGAGGGAGCAGATCCAGCTTCTGCAATTGGGATCAGGGTAGATTTTAAGTGTCACTGTGAAGGCAGATTGTCTCCTCATCAGTCATAACACTATAAATACTAATCTAATGTTGATTTAAGAGCCATTTCTCCTGTTCTTGCTCTGCAGTAGCAACTTCCAGCATTGACAACAGAAACAGAGTTTCTGAAGTTCATACTACAGGGACAGGGTAAGATTTTCCACGCTTGAGATTTCCTGATTAATGCTGATCCCTAACACCCCGGCTGTCTCGGTGAACTCAGTGCTGGCTGAGAGAACCGAGGCATTCGGGACTTGCATGATCTGCTCTCTAGATGCAACAGGGCGGATTGCAGACAACAGCTTGAGCAACACTCAAGGGGACAATACAGGCTATTTCTCCTGCCTGTTTTCTTCCCTGAGTTGTCCATCTTTTTTTAATTTGCTTTTAATTTTAATATGCAGTATTTTTTATACCCTTGAGATGGGGGAAAATGCTGATATGTTACCTGTGGAGAATTTCATGTCAGAGTTCAGCACACTGTTCTCCTAGAACAGGTAAAGCAATGGGAAATCGTTACTATCCCCAGTAGGGAATCAATATAACCTCTTGTCTAATACCTTCTGCCCTATAGCTATCACACTGGCACTTGCAGCAGACAGACAGAGCGCTCGGCTTTCCGGAGTTCAAAGCTGAACTCTCAGGTTCCCTGGCCCCTGCCAGCAGGCGTGTCTGTCTTCATCTTCCTTCTCCCGTGTGACCCGAAACTGAGAGCAGTTAATATTCTGGTCTTGGCAAAGGGATCTGCACCCCCATTCAACACACCTGACTCCTGGCATTGTAGGGGGACATATCCAGAATCAGTTTTGCATCTTAGTGTCCAAACCACTGAAACAAACATAAAAAGGCAGAAGTCAAGAAACTGGATAAAAAAGACTTCGCTCTGCATTGGCCAAGAAATCCTCAATGCTTCATGTCATGCTTTAGATAGTGATTACAGTCCCATTACAGCCCCAGATATCCAAGTGAAGCTCTGATGGAAGGTTTAGAAAAGGCCTTTTAGCCATAGACAGGGAGATCAATCTGTTTAGTCTCAAAAGAGAGAAAGTGGGAGGCAACTTGATTACACTGTCTTCACATGGAGAAGATAAGGGGCACTTAAAAGGGATTCTTAATCTAGGAGAGAGGCTTAACAAAACGCTTATGGCTAGAAGATGAGTCCAGACTAGTTCTAATTAGAAATTATACACTTTAAAAAAGGGAAGTTAAAAAAAAAAAAGCCACCTATTTAAGTGGTTGTGACCACTGGCACAGTCTACTTGGAAAGGACAGAGTCTCCACACCAAATCTGGATGCTTTATGAGAGGTATCCTATAGTCACCCCTTACAGAGCCCAAGAGGGAAACCCAGATGGAATTTACCAAAATCTCACCCTGCAGTTCCTTCTGAGAGTAGCTAAGCCCCCAGCATACTTCCATGAAAACTTGGAATATCCCTTCCTGGAAATCACAGTGCTGTGCTATTTTGGTCCAAATCTGCCCAATTTGGACCAATACTATTTAAGCAGAGTTTGTGCCTTGAAACATCTTATCAAAATTATCCTTGAAATGAAGAGACCACCCAAACAGCCAGTCCAATGCCTGTTGCACAGCATTAATACCTTACCCCAGCTGGGTCTTGTCTGCTGTCATCCTTTTACATGTAAGTTTGAAATGGAACAGAAGCTGCCTTGCATAGGAAAGCGATACATTTACAGGTATCTATGGTACAGACTTCCATAATACTGCATCCACCGTCCCATAGGCAGGAAAAGCAAAAGAGGGTTGACTGGAAGCACATTCAACAGACAGACCTATATTTCACTCCATCTATGCACATTCATTCCTACTGGGTCAAATAGGAAGCACTATTGGCCATCTCCATACCAGTATCCGTCATTACTCAGTATATAGAGAGATGTTACCACCAGTTGCAGGGCTATAAAAGCTCTAGGTCCTCCAGAAGTAGTTCAACAGGAACCAACAGGGCTGCATGGCTGTTTCTCATGGTACATTTGTAACCAGCTTCTGCATACCCTAAAGAAAAAAAATACCATGATTTCCCAGAAATATGAAATGTCTTGCTCCAAAAACATAAATGTTATGAGGACACAAGATACATAATACAACTGGTTCCCTCTCTGCAAGGGTTTCAGAGGAAACAGTTTGCCCACTGACCAGCATCAGATCCTATTAGTGATTCTAAGTACAATGCTGTTTGATTTATTTATCAAAGCTGGTATTTTCAAAGGAGTTTAGAGGAAACATGGTCATCTGGGAGGGGAGGGGGAGAGAGACACACACAACTCAATAAGCTCTCATCTAGAATGGCCTTTTCAAAAAGTTGAAGTTCTATGAAAGATTTCTTTAAGAAGTCCCCAGAAGGTTTTCTTAAAACTGTTACACACTTCCCTACCCAACATATAGACAGGAGCACCACACACACAGGTGCAGAGGGGTTTGTACGCATATGCAACCCCCTGTAAGCAACATGGATTTTATCCATGGAGCACTTGCGCGTGGTTTTAACCTTGCAGCCCTTCCTTGCTTGCTCCCCTGTCTTTTCAGGAGAGAGCACATAACTATGTACGGAAAAAAAATACTTTCACTAGTACACTGTAGCCTAGAAAAGACAAAGTACAGAGGTAGTTTCCATCCCAGATAGTTTCTAACTGGCACATGAGCTGGCAAACACATTTCCACAGGAGTTTGTGGAAGAACAATGTGTGCACCAAACAGCCATCAGCAGCGAGCATTGCGGACCTGCCTGCTCTGCCCACGCTGCCTGGCACTTGGTCCTTGCACTGCAGTCCCATTCCTCTTCCCAGCTGCAGTGATCTCCAACATAGCTGCACCTGCTAGAATTAGCGTGGGATACAGCCTACTGTATTCTGAACAATTTGCTGCCCTCCATAGTCCAAGAAGAGCTTTATTTAATCCATGGCAGGAACATTACTGCTTTTAACCGAATCCCTCCATGGGCCGTTGGAAGTGTGGACCCAAGACGGCACGAGAAAAAGGCAGTGATGACAGGTCCAACTGGGCAAGCAACGAAGTCGCCCTGCCAAGTGCATGTTGTCACGGAGGGAGTCATCCCAAGGGTTTCCCATCACCAAGGAAGCACTTGCAGAGAGTCAATCACAAAACTTCACGGGAACCACCCTGCAGTTAAAAAAGGGGACAAACGTGGCTTGGGGCAATACCTGACTTGCTGCTCATGTTTCTAGTGGCTCTGCTGTGTCTGCAAGCTGTAGGAATTCAAAGGTGGAATAGAAACCTGTAAAGTCTGTGTGAAGCTGAAAAAAACCCACATCAGCCTGAGCCCAGACCCCCAGAGAGGCACGACTCTTCAGCATACTTTAACATATCTGCAGAAGTGACAGCTCCTTGGTCGAGCTCAAGCTGCTCTCCTGCTGCATCTCTCCAGTGAGTTCACCAGAAAAAGGGAGCTCAACCCCTCAGCCGGCCTCTGCGGAAAGCTGCTGAGCCCGTGGGAGCTGAGGAGGTTTGGAGACTAAAAGGGCTGAGCCGCGAGGTTCCACCAGCCAGCACAGGCACAACACGTCAATAAACGGCTGTCAGTGTGTTCAGATCAAGGACCTCCTTGCCTCCAACGGCACATGGCCCCAGTACTTAGATTATTCATGAAAGAGGGAACACTGTTCAAACAAACTAAAGCTCCTATTTCCACAGACCCACTATCCTGAAGCAATTTTCCCCCTTCCCTCCCAACACACTGCCTTTATTAAAACTAACCACAAAGCTTCCAACAGGGAAAAAACCTCTTTCACTGCAAACCAATGAAGTTTACAGCCAGGTTTTTCCCCAAAGAAAACAGTTTCTGCTTTTCAGCCTTCCCCAATTACGTCGGTACAACACATTTTTCAAGGTGACAGGAGCTCTGGGTTTAATGTAACCTAAAAAATGTCTGCAGGTAGATGTAGCCCTCCAGTGGTGAATAGCATAAAGACACACAGCTATGCTTTTTTTTTTTCAGTGTGTGCATAGGAGACAGAATTATAATGAGCAACGATTGCTTCTTTTCTTCTCCCTCTTCCCGGTATTTGGAGGTGCCAATGCACACAAGACATTAAATCCAGCCCCAGCTCTGAGTGGGCACACAGGCTCTATCCCACAAGGACCAAAGCTCAGGAGCTGAGGAACAGAAGTAAGCACAAAGCTGAGCAACATGAAACTTTTAGAGGAGCAAGGCTTCTCTGTTTGCAGTCAGGTCTGACCTGGCACAGTGTCCTTCTGCCAAGGAGTCCTTAAACCAGATGCGGGGTGTGCCATACCCTGGCAACTGGGCACTCCTCCATCGTAAGTCAGACTGCTGCTCAGTCTTTTGGCATACATGTAATGCCCAAACCACCAGATTAGACACTGCCTTTGGGCCACTTCAGTCCTGATCCCTAGAAGATATCTCTGCCATTTCACCATAACTGCAGTTGTTTTCCTACCACCTTTGCTTTGAAACAGAGCCAGTATTGACACTCAGACAACAAACCTGGGAGATCTTGGTCATCCAGGGACATTTCCCGCACTGTATGGATTAATTCTTACCTGCACAGGGTAGGGATAATTTGCTGCTATGTCAGGTCCTTCAAGAAGAGAAAGTTGGCGGGGTAGGACACAGGCCTAGGAAAGACAACTTTATTTACACCATGTGGCTCTGGCCACCACTGTTTTACTTGACATGAGCACCCAGAGCACTTGAGTCATGCTCCCATCCACACTCTTGACATCAGGACAAGAAGGAGGGTCTCGTGTATAAGTTGGAGCAGCTCCTTGCATTCTGGGGTATGGGTCACATCAGACCTCTGCAGAGCTCAGCAACCAACGCACACCACACTGCTTCTTATGAGAGCAGAGGAGAGTTTACACCAAACTAGCAAGATTTGGACACTGTCTGGGTCTAAACACCAAAGAAAAACTCAAAATGATACTGCAAAACAGGTACAGAGGGAGTCTTGGTTTGGGGATGCCTGTCCATGGAGCCTAGGGTCCTTCGAGCCCTGACCCGACCAGCACCCATCACTACCCACACCTGAGGACAACTCTCATGGCCTGGTTTTACAAACAGCTCTATCACAGCAATTTTCCAGCAATCCTTCAATATAGCAGTGCCATCTTCAGGCAAAAAGCCTGCGTGGCACCCCTTGCTGGATCGGGACCAGCCAGGGAGTGCGTTCAAGTGTGTGGCAGGGCACTCCAGTCCGCTGGGGTATCGGCGTTTAACTGACTATTTCCTCGCGTTAGCTGCAGCTTGCCCTCCATTTCCAGGTGATCCCCAGCCTTGAGAACTGCAAATGCCAGGTCCATGTGAGCTTTTTTAGTCTCGTGACAAGTCTCCCTTCCAATGTTCACAGCACTGATTTTGTCTGAAGCGGAACCAGAGCAGACACTGCCAAGCCGGTCCATCAACGCCTGGTCAGTACTTCGCTCAGACCCATGTCCCCAGACACAAATTACTAGGTAAAACAACCACATGTGAAGAGTAACTACTTGGTAGTAAGTGGAAGGCTCCTGTGAGCTGAGACCTTCCACCTCTTCCAGCACAGATTTTTTTCCTAATTCAGGTACTCCCACAAAAGCCTCTCCGCATGCCTAAGCAGCAGCCAGAGATGCACTCCAGCTCTCCTCCAGAGTAGACATGTCTTTGCCTCAGCTATCTGCATATGGACCTGTGCCCCCAAAGGGTACTGAGGTGCCTGTTGGCCTTAGACAAAACATTTTGCAGAAAAATAGCTATTTACACTAGTGCTGTAAGCAAGGGCCCCATCTCACTGTGATCTTCAGTAACAGCATTCTGATTCCATGATGCAAAGGCTGCAGATGTGGGGAGGGGGAGTCACCCTCTAGACCTGGCCATGCAGGACTTGACTTAATACTGCTACAACAGCGCAGGATGTTGATGTCCTTACGGCACTGTCACGGTGGGCGCATTCACACAGCCCCACCCTGCTGCTCCATTCACCTACCAGATCCTGAGGTTTCCCTGGATGGCACCACGTTGAGCTGCAAACCCTGCATGCACTGCAGAGCTTTGGAGACACCCTGCCTGCCCAGGGAATAGTGCAACAGGCCTTTGAAAAGGCTGTCTGGGTATGGGACCAACGATGCCAGCCGTGTATGGGGACATGCTGCAAAACTCCTGTGGCTCCCACCAGCACCCCAGTGAGGGCCACAAGCTCTTTGGAAGCCCAAACAGTGCTGCAAGCTCTGGGCATTCATGTTGGTGGGCACCACAGGGAATGGTGTAATGGAATGGCCTCAGCACAGGTAAAATACCTGTGTGGTCCTGATCCTCAAAGGGGCAAGCAGTATCAGCTCCCCGCTGTGAACAGGAGATTCAGTCACCTTACAGGGAGAAAGATCTTTACCTTCCCAGCCATCCTTCCTCTTCCTTGACAGCTGATGTTACACACAACCCTCCTTGCTGCAAAATGACGACAATTTCCACTAAGCAGATTGTTTCGGGAAAAGCCGCCTCCCACCGGTAAGAGCTACAGTTTGGCACCATTCAGCCCAGCTGGGATAATTCCCCATCAGTGGTACAGCAGCCTGCAGGCAGCAAGGCAGTGCAGACTGTCCCGCTGGGTAGAAAAGCCAGGAGGTTGCAATGCTCCGCGGCACTCTTCAGCCAAGAGCTCAAAGCACTGCCTAGCTTTGTGAACAGCACCGCTTATCTTAGGGCCTGAATTAATTAAGCCCTGAAATGCATAGAGTGTGGGATGTAATGGTGAATTACAGCTTTCAGCTGGATTCCCTGGGTCCTGTGCCAGCTGCTTCACGAGTCTGAGCTGGCAGTGCCGAGGCAGGGCAGACCAGCAGCTGTTTCAGTTCAAACTGGCTGCAAATGGCCATAAAGAGCAAAACAGAAAACACGGCTGAAAGCAAAGCAAGCCCACGGTGGTTTGCCCACGGTGCTTTCACCATCTCCTTTACAAGCAGAGGAATTGGCATAGAGGACCACGCCTTCAGTCTGCAGCAATTTGCCTTGTGACAGGATGATTCCCACAGCTTTGGAAATATTTTCATCCAGAAAATATTTGAAAAATTTGCATCCTGCTCTGGAGCTCTCAATATAAGAAAGGTATGGACCAGTTGGAGTGACTCCAAAGGAGGCCACCAAGATGCTCAGAGGGCTGGAGCACCTCTGCTATGGGGACAGGCTGAGAGAGTTGGGCTTGTTCAGCCTGGAGAAGAGGAGGCTCCAGGGAGACCTTATAGCACCTTCCAGTGCCTGAAGGGGCTACAAGAAAGCTGAAGGGGAACTTTTTACAATGGCCTGCAGTTACAGGAAAAGGGGTAATGGCTTTAAAATGACAGTGGGTAGGTTTAGATTAGATATCAGGAAAAAATTATTCTCAGAGAGGGTGGTGAGACACTGGAACAGGTTGCTCAGAGAAGCTGTGGATGCCCCATCCCTGGAAGTGTTCAAGGCCAGGCTGGATGAGTCTTTGAGCAAACCGGGCTTGTGGGGAGGGTGTCCCTGCCCATGGCAGGGGGGTTGGAACTAGATGGTCTTTAAGGTCCCTTCCAGCCCAAACCATTCTGTGATTCTATGACATCTGTGGTGGGAAAGTATTTGCATTGGTTGGACAACATAGTGCGGCTGTGCTGGGAAGCTGCTACACTGCATTATATTTCTACACTAAAGTAGTTTTCTCCAAGATTAGACCAAGCCCAAGGTGCAGCATTGCTTACCAGTGTGATGTATCCTCAGAGGTAGCAGGTCCCACTCAGGATGTAGGAGGAATTTTGGCCGTCTGAATACATCCACTGTACCAGGGACATGCCGCTCCAGAGGCCCTTGGCCATTCACACATAATATGGGGAGCAAACAGGACAAACCTGCAGCCATGCAGCCTACCTCTTTTAAACAGCCTATTCCTGTAAGTCATACACATATCCATGCCAAGGACTAGGTTAGTCCTTGCCTTTTGGTTAAAAAAGAGAGGTCCAGAGACAGATAAAGAGCTGTGTCTGATAAAGACCATCTCAGGATTTGGATAGTACCTGTTTAACCCTTTTAAGAGCCCTTCAAACAAGGTATGTAGAGGACTCAGGGTGGGTGGTTTCACAGCCATCCTCAGGTTGACAACATGCAGCTGCACTCTCTTGATGCAGCACAATCAGAGGAGGTGACTGATCTCCTCCTGTGCCTACAGCAGCTGGTTGCAATGCTCAGATCCTTAAAAAAGCTGGGCCTGCAGCCCCTAGGTGATACTTGAGCCCTGGCTGTAGGCAGACACAGAAGTACCCAGTCCTGAAAGATGTTTCCCTGTGGCTGCCTCGATAGGATCCTGTGCAGTGGAGAATGTTTATCCTTTAGTAAATACTTTTCCTTTTCAATATCCCTAAAATGTTTTCAGGGTTTTGTTTCAGTTTCTTCAGGAAAAAGAATCCTAAAGAAAAGCTGAGAGGCAGATATTTCCACTGTATCTATATTCAGGCTTTTTGGTAATAATTCTCACTTTCCTTAACCACTCCAGTAACTACCTATTTTGTGTTTCACCCTTCTGCAGCATCTGGAAGGTGACCAGCAGGATATCATGAGAAAAATGGTTCCTTGCACATTCCTAAATCAAATAAATAAGCAAGGGAAAGGAAAAGGGTCTTGCAAGCCCATTGGCAAGTTGGGATGCAAACGATGGGATCAGGGAAGGACAAGAGAATGCCAGGGTTTGCACTGCATCTAGAGGAGTTGCCTCAGCTCTGCACATCAGATATGTCAGATGGGTCCAGGGATCCAGGTTCCCCAAAGAATCTGTGGATTTAAAATTTTGCAGGTGATTGATGGTGTTAGAAATCTTTCTTTAGTAACTTTACACGTTAACTTGTTAACCAAACAGCATGTATTCAATGAGAGTCATCTGGTTCAATAGAAATAGATCTTTATTAATAACATGCACATCATATGTATATTTAAAATACATATACATTTTTCTACTATTCACTTTAGAAAACAATTTCATAAAAACCTTTCATCAGGTCCCAAGTTATTTTAAACATTAAAAAGCCATTTTTTTGTTATAGAACCAGTAGGTATTATTCCAATTAAGTGGTGTATAATCACCATGTACTTAACAGAATGCAGGCTCATGCATTTCAATAGAAATAGGTGTTCCCTTTTCTGCTTTGTTAATCATGTCAAATATATGATGATATACTTGACAACACCTGCCACAATTATTATATGCGACTGTGATTCCCTGCTGAGAGCACGCTGTACAGATGGCATTTAAAAGCTGGAGACAACTTTTTTACAACTTTCTGAGTTCCCGTGAGGGGTGTCAGGCATTGTAGGTAACCCAGAACTCGGTTACGACAGAAACCAGAAAAACAGAATTTCATGAACAGCGAAGAGGAGAGCAATTGGAAAAAGAAGAGTGAATTGCCATATCCCCTCTGTTTTCATTGCAAACTGAGGTCAGGGCTGTGTTTCCTAAGGCCCTGCCAAGTACCAAACCGGATCTGTATCGAGCGCACAGTTACCAGCTATACACGGTTTGCAGATTTACAGAACATATACAAAGGCTCATATGAGGATGGGACTTTAAGGCACAATAGTCCATATACTCAACACATTCATTGAAAACAAAAGTTCAATTTACAGTGCAATATAAACGTATTCAAGAACTCAAGCGGCAGCTTGCTAATCTTTCACCAATAATTAGGCAAGTGAGGATAATTAGGCAATTCTCTGGCGCGCAGCAGCCCCAGCCCTGCCCACGCTCACACACGTGCTGAGCGTTGAGTACACGAGGAGCCTCGCTGGCTTCAGCGAGAGGATCTCTGCCGGGAAACTTAGATGACAACTGAAGAATTTACAGTACCAGGACCCTAATATTCTGGGGGGTCTGCACCAGGTCGTACAGGCAGAGATGCTGCCGACGGAGCCAAGCTGCCTGCTGGCATCTGCACCCCTCTTGCCTTCGGCTCGTGCAGCTCCAGAAGGTGACCCCATGCACGCACCCACACTAAGCCTCCCACGGAGCCACCACCGCCCCTTCTCCATCCAAGATCAGGCCCGGCATTTACAGCCAGTTAGGGAAAAGCGGCACAAAGAAAACATAACTCGTTTAAGCACTAATTACAGTCAAGTGTGCTGCTATTCCGAGACAAAAATGAATTGTCCTAAGCCAGTCATTTTCAAAATGATCAGCTATCATTACCAAGTCTGTCCTTGTCACCCAGCTCGTTTACATTCTCTCTGGTGAATATACTATCTCCAAGGCAACTGTCAAAGGGAAGGAAGGACTTTCTTTACATCCAGTGCAAACATAGCCCATGTGTGGGAGTTCCTACTGCAGTCATAATAGAATATATATATATATCTCACTGAAATTTGACCACCTACAGACAGATTCACACATCAGAAGCCAGAAGAGCTGAATAGTGGCTACAAACCCAAAAAAGCAAACTCACTCTATGTAACTGTATTAAAATGCTGGTACCTGGTAACTAAATGTTAAAACCAGTATAAAATTCAAAAAGTGTCAAATTAAAATATTTTGGGAGTTACTTGCAATGTTACTGTACCTTTGTACTTCTTTATCACACTTATCACCTTAAAACTATGGGTTTTGAGCTCTATGGGTTTTGAGCACTAAAGTAAAATATTTCAGACCCACTTTTCAACAGCACAAATCACTGTGCAAAGTGGAAGGCAGGAAAAACTGGAGCAGACTTAAAATATTTAGAATTGTGGACCTTTGATTAAATTTCATATCAAACAGTCAACCATAAAAGACCCAATTTGTTTTCTAGAAAAAGTTATCGATTTTAACAGCTCCTAGAGCAAGTAGAAATGAAGAAAATCAGACATTATTTTTTGTTTAAGAAAGCAAAACATGAGCAAAATATGAGTAAAATACCATCCTCTTTCACAGGTAGCCCAAGGAGTTTTGTTATCTGATCCAGATTTTTGTCCATTGTATCTGTTCAGTTATCCTAACACCATATCAGAGAAGCTTTCCATGGGCAAGGAAGTATCTGCCTTTTCCAGCAGGCAAGGACTTTACTCTTCCAAGATGCATCTGACAAGGGTAATAGGTTTTTTCAGGTGAGGTTAAAGACTTTAATCCTACTGAGCTTTTTCATTGCATTGAAACATTATTAATTTTACATTAAAAGTTTCGGTTTTTCAGGCCAGAGCCATCCTCTGACTATAACAAAGTAGGTCAGTGAGGAAAGAAAAAAAAGCATTTTTAGCATATTGTATAGCTGCTAGATCATTATGATTTCAGGCAAAAATGGACACAAAGAGAAATAGAAAAGCATAAATCAGATCACTTCAGAGCAGAAAATTATATAGTTCGAAAAATCAGAAGACAGAAATAATTTTCCTTTGACAACTAGCCATGGACCTAACGTCCCTCCCCCAGCCCCTGAGCTTGCACAGCGCACGAGGTGCCAGCAGAGGCCGGAGAGCTCTCTGGGGATAATGGCACCTCTCACAACAGCATCATATCATCAGCCCCTGTCCCATGCAGGAGATGGGCTGCGCTGCCAGCTTTTACTGGCGGTGTTATGGCTGTTCCACACCTGATAATTAGCCGGGCTTTCTCAGCAGCCCCTGTTGAGAAGGGAATGGCCACTTTTAGCTGGAGATTTCTCAAAAATATGCCCAATGTGAGCTTAATCATTCCTATGATTTTGGGCTGGTGCAACCCCAGGGCCAGCAGGAACATAATCACATATAGCCAAGCAGCTCTGATACTGAATTACACTGACTGAGGGCTTAAAGATACCCTTTTGTAAGAGCAAAGTAAATATGCCTTGTCTGAAAAGAAGAACAAAAACCTGAACATTCATCATGATTAATAGCACCTCCCAACAGCACTGCCCTGTTTTTCCAGCCATCCCACAATATCTGTGTTGTTTATGTTCCCCAGTCTGCAGGTTATCCTTGTTTTGGACTGTTGCCTTTTCTTTCTTTTTAATATCTGCATTGCACTGTTTTCTTCAGTCTCCTGAGCCTATACTGTCTTCTAACTACTGATATTGGAGTGAACTTTTTTGCTCTTTGTGCCTCCCGCTTTTGCCTTCCTGTCTTTTCTCCTGCACTCACACGTGCCTGAGAGCTGCAATGGTATGTACAACACACGACTGGGATGCTCTAAGCAGGGTTATGGGAGGAATCCTACATGAAGCACGTCCCTGGCAAGCAACGGTATTTGTTCGTACTTACAATGCTTCGGAAATAGCATCAGCCACATCTGCACGCGCAAAGCCTTTCAAAATAAAAAATTAGGTTCTTAGATACGTATCTGCCTCCAGCTGAGTGTGCGCTATTATTCACTTTGCTTTAAAGCTGTAAAGTGGTGATAGCCAGCGAGGCAAAGCCGGTTTCTTCACTGTAACCCAACAGACCTCTGAGACTTTGACAGGCTTTGCATCATCTCATATATTTGTTCAGCAATTCTGGGATGCAAGTCCCCCGTAGGTGAACTGCAGATGTATTGGTAACGGCCAGTGAACAGGCTCATTAATCACATTTCCCCAGGTTATAGTGCAATCTTTGCTTTTGACCCCATTGCTGGAGCAACATCTTTTCCCTTACATTACTCTTTGGTATTTTCATGACATAGCTTTGGCAGCTATAGAACTTTCCACTTGTAGTCATCAATTTGCTGAACATCTCTCCCATCATAGCTTGTGAAATATATATTTACATATTCTAAGGTTAATTCCCAGATTGAAATAAGACATTTCACTTAACCTGAAACACTATTACTAACGCTGAGCAGTTTCATCAGGACAACCTCTGAGGTTTTACTAGCATCCGTCAGATACATTCATTCCCTATCTAGGAGAGTTATCATTGTTTTTTTCTGCCTTTTATATTCCACACAAGAAGAAATTATTGTCTATTCCCCTCCACCAGTGGGAACCTCTGGCCAAACAGCAAATTAGCATGCAAAGAAGTATCAGGGAAACAGCTAGGGAAAAGTTAAGGGAACACTCATGATGGGCTGAAGAAACAATCCTTCCTGTGAGTCATTCTGATTTGTATTAAAATAGCAAAGTAGATACCAGCTAAGAGTAAAAGGTGAATGCAGTAAAAGGTGAATAAGTAAAAGGTGAATGCAGTTATTTAAAAAAAAAGAACAAACCCTTGCAAATCTCAGTATAGAGTGTCTTGTAAGTAGCAAGCGAGTTAAGTCTCAGAAAATCCTAAGCAAGAAGCTGTTTCCCTTTGGCACTGACTCCTTCATGTTCAAAGCATTTCTCAAAGAAACTTTCTCTCTATACCTTTACAGAAAATAACTTGCGTTTTACTCCTCACAGACTACTCCACTGCTTTGGGGGCCTCCCCTTTCACCAGGGATGGCATAATTTAACTGCAAAGTGATTTTGAATGTCTGTATCTACACGCAGATAACTTAAATGCAGCTTTGTTTCTACAAAACACATTGCGCACAGTCTCTGCGGATAAGGACCTCTGTATTGCACCAGCTCTGTGTGTATGTCAAGGTACTTCACAACCAGGGATTTAACAGCGGGGACTGCAGAGCATTATTCAAAGTACCTTCCACTCAGCTCCGAACGCATCCGCCTTCGATCACAAGTATATCTGCAATTAGTGCCTCATCTTAACATCTCAATAAGCAGTTCAAGCATTCAGAAACAAACATCAGTAGGTCTAACAGCTACTTTAATTCATTTTATAAATAAGCAATTGAGAATTTTGCTCCAAGTGGCTGCTCGTGTAGCCCATTCCGTAAACGGCGTTCTCTGCAGAGTAAGGCACGATGCGATACGAATGCAGCTCTTCATAATAGAGCGACTGGGAACAGCACTCCTGTACCATAAACTTCAGCCGTTTTCGTGCGTCAGAGTAAGCAGTCCTATAACAGGGAGCTTCCTTAAAGTATTCATAGCTCTCCCTCTCTGTCTCTAGGTGAATCTTCCTCAACAGATTGTTAATTAATACAGACCTACGGAGATAGGCTTCAGGGTCGTCCAGGAATCGGAGTTTCTGGAGAGAAAGTTTTAGAATACAAGTCCGGTCCTCGGGTAATATCAGGTGCTGGGGAGTGAAGAGCAAGCAAAAGGGTCTTTAGCATCAAGGAATGAAACTGGGGAGGAGGGAGTCTGGAATGAGAGAGCTACTCACTTTTGGACAATACTCATGGTAATCTTGATGTAAATGTTCCTCTTCTGCATATTTTCTCTTAAAGTAGGCTACTTTCGACGTCGTTAATGTCTTAGGTAGGCCTCGATCAGATCAGCTCTGCACAAAACAAGAAGAAGAGGCTCGGTAACGCTCGCGGCCACGGTGGCTGTAACATCACGCTCCAGCGGGTGTAGGAGAAGGAGGGCTCCAGAGCTCAGACACAGCCCGGACAACACTCAGCCTCGACCCACACCCTGCAGCCCTCACCCCACTGGAGAAAAATCACAGAATCAGAATCAGAATCACAGAACAGTTTGGGTTGGAATGGGACCTTAAAGACCATCTAGTTCCAACCCCCTGCCATGGGCAGGGACACCTTCCACTAGACCAGGTTGCTCAACGCCTCATCCAGCCTGGCCTGGAACATTCCCAGGGATGGGGCATCCACAGCTTCTCTGGGCAACCTGTCCCTGTGCCTCACCACCCTCTCTGTGAAGAATTTTTTCCTTATATCTAGCCTGAATCTATCTGCTTTCAGCTTAAAGCCATCACCCCTTGTCCTGTGAGTCTGGAAAATGTGAAGGCATTGCCAAGGCACTGCCCTGGCAGCACAGCTAGCCCTGTTCCACAGCATCAGCCTCAGCACTGGACACGTGGTGGGCAGGGTCTCCAGGTCCTACAAACCGAGCAGGGTACCTCTGGCCGCCGAGCAGGGTGAGGGATGCCCACACCGGGAAGGTCTCCCTGCACTTCAGGAGGGGCTGGGATGGGCAGAACAGGGCCCCCTGTGCCATGCTGGGGTGTAGGTAGGACAAGGAATGGGGTTTAGTTTCCACACACCAAGCTCAGAGCTCCGGGACTTCCCTGGAAAACCAATGCAGATCATATTCACTAGATGGTAGTGTCGTCCCAGAGAAGCATGAGAACCCCAGCTGGTGTGGGAGGGTGATGGAGCTGTTTTGGTCTCTGGGTTGCTTCAGTTTTACAGGGAGGCTCAGCCTTTGGGCTAAGAGGAGCGACTATTGGGCTTTTGTCCTGCGACAGGAGCCCAGTGGGGGTCTGGTCCCCTCTGTGAAGAGCCCTGCAGGGGACCAGGACACTGCACACCCGTAGCCAGGCCTGGCTGATTGCTCCAAGCTTGCTCATCTCTGTGGAAAGGTGACAGGGTGCTAGTTCAGCATCTTAATGAGATCCCTAACTTCAGTGGTATTCAGTCTGGGGAACACTGGGTCCTTGTGAGAGCCAGGATCGGGTTTTGCTTTTCTATTCACTACACAATACAAGGAAGGATGTGCATTTGCAGGTGGCATCATCATTCCCCAAGCACTCTCTGTTGTAAGACATTTCTGTTGCTTGCTTTTAAATGCACTGTTTTTAAAAAACTTATTATGCTGACATTTAAAGGCAGACCAAGGAAAGAAAGTATCCGGAGCCACTTTTAGAGTAACATAAAGTCAGGTCCTATGGGATATGTTTCCTTCCCCACACTGAGATCTCCTTATGACGGCATTTGAAATTTAGTTTTACTGGGGAAATTAAGGATGTGGATCTGAACTGCTTCTCTGCCACAGCAGAAAAGCCAACTGTATTGCAGAGCCAAAGCACAGACTTCATGTCACTGGAAGGGTCCTGCCACGGTGCATGGGGAGGTCTCCTTGAACCTTAGCTGCAGGTGGGAGTGAAAAGATAGCCACACAGCTATTCCAGGGACTGGTGGCAACACTCCTTCACTGGCAGGCAAGAGTAATGTGCTGTCCCTTCCTTCCTCTACATCAAAAACCCACAAGAAGAGGCTGAAGAAGAAACCCCCTCATAAACACTACGTTTTAGTCAACCTGGACAACTGCACGCACCAGAGACGCTCCCTGCACCGACCTCAGCTCTCAAGGGCAAGGGTACGGCTGCATTCTTCATAGCTCTGTTAGCACTGAGTAGCTGCAAACACTGGTTTAAATTCATATGCAGCAACCTTTACTGCTTGCCGGTTTTATTCTAGTATTTGAATTACACTGGAACCTGGCCGTCCTGGACATTTAATTACTCTGAATTAGGTTCTCCTTGGTGAAAACCCCACTGCTGTGTTATCTGAGCACAATCACAAATGCATTTATCCTCCCAGCGCCGTGGGATGAAAGAATGTTACAGCTTTCCTCACGCTACTCTGAGGAAAACAAAGGTACAGAAAGATGAAGTGACATTCCTGCGGCCACCCAGGCTGTCAGGGCTGGGAAAGGAGCCAAACACAGCATACAGGTTGATGAGCCCATCCTACCCCTTCAAATCAAGCCTCTAAATGCTAAAACTTGGTCCCTGATGGTTTTCAGTGAAAAGGTTGAAGCACAGACCCAGCACTGGCTGTGTGTAGCAGAAGCAGCAGATCAGCCCGAGTGCAGGGGCAAGACAGACATCCACAGCGTGCAGAGCATCGCAGCTCACTGCTCCCTGCAAACCTCTCCCTTGCTGCTCCTGGCCACAGGAATTCCTCTCCCTGCCCCAGAGATGGAGAGTGACGGTGGGACATTCAGCATTCCCTGAGCACAGGTGGCCCTGGAGATGCCAGCAAAGAGCAGGGAGCTAGGACAAGGCTGGAGTGCTGGCACCCTAGGCCTGGGAGGGAGGGCTGTGTTTTAGCACATGCCATGGGCTGGGGGCTGATGCTGGCTGGCAGAAGCAGATGGAAAGAATTGTATTTTGCAGAGGGACACATATGATCATCCTGGCAGTTCATCAAGCATCCAACTGTCAACCCCTTTCTGGGGTTATGTTCAGCACCAGCCTGGGACATAGCCCTTGCGTGCGAAGTGGTCGGCTGTAAATTCCTAAAGACAAAGCGACAAAGATATAATATCCCCCCATAGCTTGGTTTAGTAGCAAGGAAGGGAAACAACCAGCATAAGAACACCAAAAGCACCTCCAGGCTGTAAGGTTGGTTTTAAATGTGTTCCCACTTGTATGTGAAAGACTGAACTCAGACCAAAGTAACCACAAGCTACCTGACACCATGATAGCTGTTACCAAATTCTAACAATTCTAAATCTGCAGGGCTTGGGGCACCCTCTTCCCCAGCCCACAGCTCCCACAGGTTGTCACAGGTGGCTCAACCTCTACCTCCTCTCTCTGGGAGGGAAGGGGTGCTGTCTGCACGCCTGCAGCAACAGAGGAGAAAGTGAAGTCCCTCCATAGGGCTGCTCCACAGAAGCTCAAGGTCTGCTCTTGTGCTCACAGTAGCTGTCATCCCACCATCACCCATTGCATCGTCACCATCGTCCTTTATGGCTGCTGGAAATGTCCACACACCTGTCTGTGGGTGCAGGGGAACGAGAGCATGAACCCTGTCCTTCTTCTGCATCCTCAACACCAGCACAGATGCTAAAGCCTGCGAGGAGCACCTCTCTGCAGGAGGCTTGCAAGGACCAAGCCTTCCTCTAATACTTAGCTTGAAAGTCAGAGCAGAATGGCTCTGTGCGTGCCTAAGGGCTGCTTGGCCAGGATTACAGGCGTACAAGCTGTAGTAATGCCGCAGTGAATCAGACCCTTAGTGTTTTGTTTAAATATAAACATATTGAATCAGTGCTTTCTGTGTAGAAGGCTATTCTCGCGAGCCAAGTGTTTTGACAGTTACAGCAAGGTGGTATGAGTCACTGCCGCTGCCTCAGTCAAGCTCAGAGACAGATACATCTTAATCACATTACATTTTTTCAGCACTACACCACAAGTCAAGGCACAGGGCCAAATTTCCCCATGGGGACTAACCAGCATAGCACTGAGTCCCGAGCCGGAGGTTTGTCCTTCCAGGCTGGACGAACCTCAGAAAAGCGCATTCGGCACCCCGCCAGCACTCAGCTACAAGCCTTCTGCTGGTCACCAAGGACTCGGTAAAACTGGCAGCAGCGGGCAGCGCTGCCAAGACTGGGGAGGCAGTGGGCAGGAGCTGCCTGCTCACGCTGGCCAGTGTTTACACCCCGCCGGTGCATGCCTGCTCTGAATGCACAGCACATCGGAGCACGGCAGCTGTATATGGCACTAAACC
>NW_010244251.1:88915-91845 GCF_000690775.1 Eurypyga helias
TTAACGCTAATGGAAGTTTGAAGCATAAATCCCACACGCGGCAGTGAGGGAATAGACGCCTCTGTCTGAAGCTTGGATCTCTCAAATGCAGCTTCGCAAGGGCTTTAATTGTACTTTCAAAAGAGCAAAATGTGCTTGTTCCTATTTATTTCTCCAGGAATAATTACCATGCTCTATGGTGTGGTACCCACAAAGATATTAGGCATGTTTGGACAGAGCTTTATCTTATCTAAATTGGATTGGAAATAGATTTATAGCACAGCAACTTCACAGTTGAACTGCAAATGGCAAGAAATTCTCTTCACCTGGCCCCTGCACTTCTGCATCACCCCAGCGACAGGAGCCCCTCTTCAGCACAAATTAATGCCAGATGATTTCCACAGGGCTGCAAGCTAGCCCAGACTGCAGGCAAGATGGGCTTTAACAAATGATTGAACAGCCAGGAAAAAAAAAAAAAAAAACAACAAAGCTCATGCTTTTCCATCTCTGGCTACAGAGAGGGATCTGCAAGCCCCATGTCTGCACAGCAGCTCTGCCCCAGAACTCATATGTGAGACCTTGGGAGCGTTCCCTCATCTGCCTGTGCCTCCATCTCTCCTAACTTTCCTTGGGAAGAAAACTCATCCCTGCCTGCTCAGTGCTGCAGTGGAAGGGGTTGTGGGAGCAGGTATCCTTGGCTTGTTGGTGCGGGCGTGGGCAGGGGGTAAGCACAAAGGCTCAATGGCCAGGCCGGACCTGCCGACGCTGCACACCAAAGGTGGCGAGTCAAACGTGCTGATGCCTGCAGGGTTTCCTCTTGCGGTGTAAGGAAGGATAATCACTATGCAAGCTAAAGCTGGCTGAGACGGAAACCATTTCTGAGCATCTCTTACGTGCATGCATAGAAAACCTGAGGCTTCTGAGCACACAGAAATTGCCATTTATTATCAGCAGGAGACGTGACTTTGACATGGCAGGAAATATCATCATGTCCTTGTGACTGCTGTCAAACTGCAGTGATAAATTCCCTCGTCTCTAACCTTAGTAGCACCTGCAATTAGGGAGTGCTCAGCTGAAACCCTCCTCTGATTTCGCATGCTATGTTGCTGCATTTCCCCTCTTGCAGGGGCAGGAAAAGCAGCTGGTCCCACTGTGGGATTCCCAGTTGATACTGCAAAGCTCCCAGACCAGAGGCAGATGAACATGTGGATTGAAAACATATGCCAGTCCCAGGATTTCACATGGACTGCCAATCAATATCAGTCCTTCCAGAGTATCGGGTCTTATTCCTTGCTCAGGCAGAGAGACCCCCCTTTAATTGACCTACGGAAAGGTGGGGACCCACAGCCATGCTCTCGTCTTCTAGCTGGAACTGCTGGCTTCACACTTTAAACCTGCCTTTCTTTTCGTTTGCTAATTGCTTTGCAGATCTCCCTAATTGCAGATCTCTCTGGACACAGTGCGAGCAAGGCACAAGCATCTGAATAGCTCTCAAGAGTGCATAGACACGATACTTAAGGACTGAGTGACTATTCCTGTCTTGTTCCTTGCAGTCCTACTGCTTTTATCAATAGAATAAAATCATATTTCCAGCTTCACCCCCTTTCAACATGAATCCAAGTACTTTCCCTCATTGAAGGCAAGCCCGACCAGCTGTAGTCTGCAAACTCGTTAGTTACCTGAGGATGCGGAGTCAATCTGCAAAGGGTCTTTCTGGGATAATCTCAGCAGTTCTGGTAAGATTTCCTCCTTGCACGGGCTCAGCGAGCATTTCTGGCAGCACAGCACTGCTGAACGGTTACCTGCCGTGGTGGGTCAGGGAGAAGCACACGTGGCTCAGGTGGCAAAGTCAGGATATACAGGGCAAGTAGCTGGGCTGCAAGAGAGGGGAGTGCTGTTTCAGCAGCCCCATGGGGCTTAGTAACAGGAAAAAAGAACTCTGATGTCACATCCAATTCTCTAACTTTGACCTTGCTTCCTGGACTTCTTTTGAAACATTGGGAAAGTAAAATGAAACATTAGGAAAGATAATTTCTGTCTCTCAGTGGTATAGCTGTAATCCTTGTAGAGCCAATGCTGCAAAAATACAGCTTGCTCCTCTAAATATCCGGAAGTTTCCTGAGCTAGAACATGATTACTGCCCTGAACACCGTCTCTTAACATGGCACATTATTTTCTCCATTAATTCTTGTCAGCCTGGGAGGAAAGCTAACGGGGTACCATTACAACCACACCGTCATGTTGAGTAGCGGCATTAATTTCCTATCACACGCACCCACCCCCGACACTGCCCGCAGAGTAATACAGGTCTGGGAATGTCAGATTACTATTTCTATTTAACAGAATTTTTGCAGCGTGCGTATTGCAGTGTTTGCCTCGTGTACGGTCCAGTTTCTAGGCTGCAAGTAGATGCAGCAGTACCCGGCTGATGCCTTGCGTTCTGGGGGGGTTATTAGCACGCTGTAGTAAGAGTATTCCCCACCCCAGGGGAAAAATGATCACAGATATGCTGTGCGTGCCCGAACTCTACGCTTTGAGTGCAGAGACATTCACACTCTTTATGTACATAAGTGAAAATAAACAGGTCTAAATCCCGCAAAAGAGGGAAACAGAAGAGTGCATGTGTGCGTGTTCACGTCTCGCAGCTCTAAGACATCTATCTTTAGATAGTTGTCTCATCCCAGAGGATGATATTCCGCTAACAGGCAATGAAAGAGTACCTATGGTTACTTTCCACAGTTCAGCTTTGACCGTAAAAGATGCCTCTGGTTAAAATGAGCCCTCGCAGAGCATGCCCCGCTGCCCGCAGCCCCTAGCACTGCAGGACGAGTTCCCTCCCCGCTCTTCGCCTTCCTCCACGACGCAGCCAAGCCCAGAGTTGACAAACACCCCCCAAACTGCCCCCACGCCACCAGCCACCTGCTAAAGCTCTTTGGGCAGAGACCCCCGCT
>NW_010244252.1:0-9194 GCF_000690775.1 Eurypyga helias
ATACAGTTGCTCACCACGCACTAACTGACACACAGCGAGGTCCCATGCAGCAAGAATCAGAGACAGAGAGCCCAAGAGCCATAGCCGCAGAGCGATTGCAGTAGAGTCTGAGAGAGAGAGAGCACACCAGAGTTCTAGTGAGCCTCACAAGTTAGAGCATGACTGAGGAAGCCAAATGATCTACCAACTCATGAATGAACAAATGATAGTCCCCCAGGCCACGCCTGACTCATATACTGAGCATCATGTGCTGTGGAATGAAATACTTTGGTCAGTTTGGGTTAGCTGCCTGGACTGTGTCCTCATCCCACCTGCTTGTAGCGAGAAATCTGGGACCACAGGTGCAGTATCAGAAGATGAAAAAGTCTTTGAATTGGTGCAAACACTCCTTAACAGCAGTGTTACCAGTAGTCTTCTTAGGGCAAGTCCAGAACATAACCTCATGCCAGTTACTGTGAAGAAAATTAACTGTCCTGACTAAAGCAAACACACCGTTCAATGTCCCGTTTCGTTATATGTTGCCTGAGGGTCAGTGAGGACTCCCATGATATAACTAACTTCCATTTTTTCTCTGTCAAAGGAACTGCATGAATTAGTAATTAGGGAGAAAGAGATTACTGGAAATTCTCTGCCCGAGGTGCAAAATGTTAATTTTGTTACTTCACACTAAGTTTATCATCCATATGACAGAAATCAACATAAGAATCTGTCCTGGTTTTAAAAGCCTGGCAGATCATTCCTACTGTACCTTTTCAGGCAGGGACAGTCATTGTATAAGCTCACAACTTCATGCTGATTAACAATGAAGTAAAAGTAATACGCCCTAATTTTTACTTCAGATGACTCTAAATTGTGCATGGCATCAGATGAGAATAATGGAGACCCCTGCAAATTCCTATTTTGAGCACATTTAATGAACTTGCCCTGCATTTTTTATTGGAAATGTGCAAATTTTTAACCTTCAAATCATATATATTTGGAAAAACTGTAGAACAGACTAAGAAGATCAAATTAATTTGCATTTGCTTAACCGAAAATGTTCATTGTAACATTAAAGTTTTCTGATCATGAAGGTTATAGTCCAATGTTTGAACACATCCATGTATAGAAATCACCAGAAAGCTACATAATCTGGATATATTTCATGACACTGAGCTAGCAGTCTTTCAGAGATGTAGTTGTCAGTCAGTTTGGCTCAGCTTGAGGAACTGCAGTAAGACAGTTATAAGGAAGTTTTTTTTTTGTCCTGAGCACTGCCTAAGGTTCAGAACATCTCTGCTGACTGCATTCATGCAGTTCTGGTCATTGGACAGAGAATTATGGAAAAAAAATGTCGGTTCATTCTCAGACTAGAAGTATTCCGCATTCCCAAGGGACTAAGAACAGATATGTAAAGGAGAGAGTGGAACACAGTACATGTCATACTAATAAAGCCAAACCCAAATATTGCAGGTGACATCCTGCAGGCACTAGAGATTATATTGTTGCAGGAGCTGAAGACTCCCTACTGTGGTGATTCAAGAATACAGACACAGAACTAATAATGTGAGAGTCCTTGTTCAAGTGACTGTGGCACAAAGACTAAAAAACTTAAATGACAGTTAGAGAAATTTCTTATGGGTACATAGTGACAATCATCTGAATGTTTTCTGAAGATCATGTCTTCTTCTCCAGAAGATTACGTTACGAAAGTTTCAGAATGCTTTCATCACACGTATGTGAGTCAAGATTCCTGAAAGAATATGAACCCAGGATTGTTGCTTTTCATGGAATACTTGGCCCACCTGTATAGACTTATTTTATACTGAGTTGAGATTATAACATATATATATGTATTATGGTAATGTCTATAGTGAACACAAAAATAGCTGTTATTTAGGAAAGTGTGAAAATAGATTGCCTTGAATATTAGTAACATTTTGCACTGATATTAATGACAACTTTGATTCGTAGGTCTCACAGAACATTTTGGAAGTATTATTTTTCTCTCTCTTTTTTTTTTTTTTCCCTCCCTAGAGACAGTAATTTATATATATTCCTTTTAGGATTTTTAAGTTAGTGGTAGATCCAAATGTAAAAGCACCTGGATATGCTGCCAATCCTTTTCTTAAACTCTTGGTTCTATTTACAGATGTTGAGCTGCTAGTTATAAATCCAAGAGTTGTAAGTAACAAGAGAGGGCATTTCCAGTCACTGTGTATATACTTTGTAGAAAATGAACTGAAGGCAAGATCTTTAGCAGAAAATTAAATTTTCAAAATCAAAAATAAATGCACTTTATTTCCACTTGACAGCTGGCTTTCTTTTCTTTGCCTGCGGTGATTTTATCAGGTTTTATGAGACTGTTATGCTATTCAGCAAACACTAAGTGTTGTCGCTTTCCAGAACAGTGTTTGCTACATATGGCCCCTTTGTGAGGCCAAACTGCAATGTAAAAATGTACACAGAAGAACTGTGAAGGAGGGACTTAGGATTGTGAATTTACCATAAAGATAGCAGATCAACAGGCTTACATAGCAGGTGCTTATGGTGCATACTGACCAACAGGGTGTGTTCCTGATTGTTAATTTACGCAGGAAGATATATTCATGGATTTAGATTTACACAGACAGAGTTGGATTTTATTGTTTAAACATAAGTAAATAGGTTGCTCTAGAGGACCTAAGAATGTGCTACTACACCAGAAAGACATGGGTTTTCCATAGGTCTATGTCACACCTCTGAGACCAGTATAGGTCTCTGAGATGAGCTACAGCATGCAGCATGGCAGTACCTAACTATGTTCAGTCCCACCCACAGATTCAGTTGGTTGAAGGTGAAATCTCCAATTAATGCAAGGCATTCTTGGTTACTGAAGCTACTAATGGTAAATGTGTTTTTCTCTGTATTTTTCTCTAGTGTAATTGAGTCAATTTGTAAATGCTGGTTAATAGAAAATGCTGCAAAGATTATAGAGTGCTAAAAAACCCCAAGCAAGTCTATTTTAGGATGATAGTGTTAGGATTGAAAGATTAAGCAGGTAATTCAGGAAAATTAAAAAAACAAACAAACAAACAAACAAACCAACAGTCCAAACCCGAAACAAGGGACTCACTCTCTGCAATATTTTAATTTGGTCTTCTTGTTTATATGCACTATGTCATCATTTAATAGTCTAATTATATGCTGGTTTTTTTTAATGTAAGATTCTGCCTCATTTAATTCATGGGATTGGCTTAATGAGCAGTTGTTTAATATATTTTTCATTTGCTATTCAAAGAATGCAACGCCTGCTGTATCTTCTGTGTGCTTGTTAAATCCTATTCTGAAGACAGAATTATTATTTTTTTTCTTTGACTCCACAGTAGGTGATCATTGCAGTTTTGCTTGTGTTCTTTCCAAGTAAACCTGGAAATCTTTTTTAGTGAGGAAAGTTTTTATCATAAAATACAAAGTTTCTGAATCCAAAGGCATTTGCCAGAATGTAACAGAGCTAGTGAAAGGATTTACTGAGATAGATAAGAGCATGTATAGCAGAGGTGAAGCTACCCAACTAGATATCTGAGAAGTATCCTGTATATATTAACTCAGATAATACTAATATGTAGCAAATGTGTTTATTTTTCTAAATATTAAAAACACAAAACAAAAAGAAAGTAGCAAAATAGAGGGTTTGTGAAAGAAATGAAAAAAAAAAAAAAATCAATGATCAAAGCATCTAACAGCTTTTCCTCAGCTGGGAAAGATGAAGTGGCTAACAGGAACATCGTTTCTGCAGTGTTTCCTGAAAAATAAAAGTAGTTACATAATGACTTTTCTTCTTCTTCTTTTGAAAATGAAGTAGCGTCTTTGTATCCTTGCTGGGAATTCTGCTTTTTTAAAACTTCTAAGTTTCTGGCTTTCATATTTCCTTTGAACCATTACTATTTTTTCAACTGTGGGCCTGCTGTTCATCCTCAAAGATAGTACCTACACTTGATTGAGTAGTTCTGTCCATGAAGTAGCCATTCACCCCTCAGTTAAAACTAAAGGGTGAACTCAAGTTCTGTAAAATGTTGCAAATAAGATAGAATTGCTTCACTAAAAAGAAAAAAAAAAAAAAAAGTGTGATTTTGCTGTTTTGTGCTATTAATTGTTTTATTTGAAATTAAAAATATCCTGAAAGATACTTGTTTCCTGGAGCTAGAAAAAGAACAGCATTCACATTTCATATCTGCTTAACCAAATAAAAGCCCTCAGACCCAGGGTTTTGTTTCTTCACTCTCTTACACTTCCTCCCTTAATTTCATTAGTAGTTCCCATAATAATTTAATTAATCCTGGATTGTTTACCCTTAGTGTCCTACTTCCTTTCGACCGAGGCCTTTGAGGTTTTGGTATGATTAGACTGGCACCTGATTTCTGGTAAAACCAGTGAAGACTATATCCTGTTGTCTGGGAGGCACCATGAGGAAAAAAAAAAAAAACAGAGTTCTACTGGTACTTCTTCAGTATATCCACTAAACTTTTCACTATCTCCAGTTTGGTTTACTCACCCAATGGATCACTTTATATGAAGCCGCCTTTTTCTAGACAGAGAACATTTTCTCTCTTAATTTTGAATTTTACACATAACTTTTAATTTGTGGAATGTGATGCCTTGATAGGTAGTCATAATTTTCCAGTCCTGTTCTACTTACCTGTTTCTCATACAGAAGCCATATCACTGTTGTTCATCTTTATCTCCATCCTCTGTACCTTTCTGAGGCCAATTACACTCTCTGAGAAGAGTGTGATGGAAACTGAACACTAGTTCAGATTCATCTATATCATAATGTCTGTATGTTGCATTTTTTTTGTTTCAGTCTTCCTTCCCTAGTAATTTGTATGGTTCAATCTGCATTCTTGAGGAC
The DNA here is from genome assembly GCF_000690775.1 of Eurypyga helias. Classification (NCBI taxonomy): domain Eukaryota; kingdom Metazoa; phylum Chordata; class Aves; order Eurypygiformes; family Eurypygidae; genus Eurypyga; species Eurypyga helias. The sequence continues at coordinate 4,871 of NW_010244252.1, forward strand.
TGAGCAGTGAGCTGATATTTTCACAAAAAATTTCTGGGTGGTAGTAGTTCACTGTTTGTACAAATGTGGTGGTGGGGTTTTTTTTGTGTGATTTCCCCACCCTCCCCCGTCCTGTGTGTGTCATATTTATGTATGTTGAATTTAATTTCTCAGCTTTATTAATCATACAGTAGCAAGGTACCTGTACAATTCGTGCCTCAAATCTAGTACTCTGTACACTTGAATACAATCATTAAATGTTGTCACTGGGCAATTCACTCCTTTTGGTAAACCATTTGTGAAACTATTAAACAGAGCAGCACCAACAGAGTCATCAATAACAACAGTTTAAAATTACAATTTATGCTTACATTATGTCTCCTGTTCCTTAGCTGTTTGTTTATTTATTTAAGGGCATTCCATCTTTTTGCGTGACATCTTAATTTCTCCAAGACTTGCTAGTTAATGACCTTGTTGAATAATTCTCAGAAACCCAAACAGGCTGTATTGACTGGAACTGTGTCTTATCTGTGTGCTTATTGAGCCTTTCAGACAAGTCTATTAAATTTGTGAGGCATGTATTTCCTTTACAGAAGCTCTCTCTTCTTTTCCTCATTTTATCACATATGACTTCAATAGCATGTTCAAAACTGACTCTTTTAGTAAAACTGGACCTGTGGCTTTTTGGGTTTTTGTTTGTTTGTTTGTTTTCTTCTTTTTTTTTTTCATCTCTTGAGAATACATTTGTATCTGTCATTTATCTCACCAAAACATTTTTTTCTAGAGGGATATCTGACATGTTGTTTTGTTATAGTAACTGCTCTCCAAAGGTGTTAATTTTATACCCAGTGGTAAATTGGATTTCTGATAACAATTAAAAATTCATCTTCTTCACACACGTCGGGAAATCACTTCAATGGGCTGCATCATTTTATACTAACAGTGTTATATACCTATACACAAGAAAGAACATAGTTCATTTATTATGTTAAATATAACTGCATGTAGAATGATGTATACAATATTTCTTTGGGGGTTTTATGTTGTCGGGGTTTTTTTTTTGGTGATGTAATGGCACAGTTTAATAATGATTACATTACTCTTATGCTAAGTATGATTTATGCAAAGCTACAGTGGTTTGATGTGTGGTGCTGGGTTTTTTTAATTATTATTATTTTTGTGGTGTTTTTTTTTTTTTTTTCCCCTGGTTAAACCTGGCAATTCTTCCTTTTTTTCTGCCTGAAAGACGTTCTTCAGATTTATGTTTTATTTCTCATTAAAGAATATTAATATGAACACACTTCACAGCTCGAAGTGTGGAAAAAAGTCATTAAACTAGCTTTCTAATCAGGAAGGTGTAGAAGTGTAATTAAACTAATGGAAGACTGACTTAATTATTCTGAAATATATTAAAGCACATGCAGGACATGTGCTTGCAATCTTTTATTTCATATAAGACTTTTGCACTCCTGCAATTTAATCTTTTATTCAAATGCATGTAAGTAGCATCAACACTAAACATTATAAATTACACATAGAATATTCATATGGAAACTATAACTACATGAAAGAACTGATACTGCACTCTAAGCCACTGTTACTTCCCTAACATTATGTGAGTAGTCCCTCTGTGTCTCCTGTGAAAACTAGTGCTTTTTAAGATCCCAGAATAAGTCAGAATTGTTCAGGACTCTTATAACAGGATAAAAGAACTTTAATTTACTGGTGGTGAAACTAAATCCAGCTTAAATCCAAAATAGCTTGGTTTTCACTTAAAATCTGTCATTCAACCATGCTGTTGAAGACACTGTCAGCAAGATGGAACTCCCTGTGTTCCATTACTTAGGGTTTGTGTATTAAAAATAAGTAAGTAAAATAAAATCATATATTTGGGTCATTTCTTATTATTCTGTGTGAGCAAAGAAAACAGATTATATTATGCTCCCGCAAAACTGTAGTTTAAGACCATTAATGAGTCACTACCCAGAACTTCCTACTGCAAATCCCTGTGATTTACTTTTTGCATTTAGAGCATCCTCATCAATCCAGCAGGTAAGACCTGCTTGTGTTTACATTATTTACATTTGTATTTGTTATATTTCATTTGACATCTGACTAATATCAGAAGTGATCCAACCAAAAAAAATCCTCATTTCAGCAAATGCTTCACTTTTGGATAAATACAGAAGGCTCCATCTTTAACTAGGAGCTTCACGGACTAATCCTAGGTTATGGGGAAGCGAGCTGTTGAGTCTCTATGGTGCTAGGCAATTGCCCTGTTAATTCTTGTTTGGTGAAAGGTTGGCTCTTGGGATTTTGCCACCCATACTGAAGTTGGGCTTATGAAAGATTTGTCCAAGAGACTTGACTCAGCTGGTCCATTAAGGATTAATGAATTAAAGATCAAAAGCAGTACTTGATCCTTAAACATTTACAGTATGGAAAGATAATGAAAACATTTAAGAATTTAAAAATTTTAAGTCCACTGTTTAATCGTGACATTAGAGCACATTGCTGAACATTAGTGATATGTACTCCCAGTCCTTACCCAATAATAAGCCTCTGAACAACAGTCCTTCTCACAGATTTAGATTAGACGTACTCTTCCAATGCTAGGATTTAATTTTAAAAGATCTCTATCTTTCTAGATTTCTTTGCCATCTTTGTGTCTGTAAAACAATAACTGATAATGACTAAAATATTTCTTTTGTTCTGTTGTTTCTGGCTAAGAGACAGACCCTTAAATTAATTATTTTTAGTGTTCCTTTTTTTTTGTTTGTTTGGTTTTGTTTTGTTTTGGGTGGGCTTTTTTGTTGTTGCTATAGCATCATATCCTGGCAAGAAATTCAGGTTTGTTGGCTGTTGTCATTTTGGTGTGTTTTTTTGGGTTTTTTTTTTTGTTTGTTTTGTTTTTGTTTTTTTTTTTAAACTCTGTTACTGAGATCAGAGAATAAATTGCTACAAACAGAATTACAAATAAATTACACTCCTGTTTAGAGAAACTTGTTTCTGTGCCATAAAAGATAAAGCATGGAAAATAAGTACATAAAAATGAAAAAGTCATATTTTTAGATTAAATTGCATAACTAAGATACTAGACAATAATTGTGAGTACTACTAATTAATATGCATTGCATGTGATCTCAAGTATACTTTATAAATGTCATGGTTAGAGCAAGAGCAGATTAAAATCATTAACTACATCATGTATCTTATAAAAACAGGATCACAGTTACGGGAGAGGGTAACTCTTTCTTTAATTTCATTTTTTTAATTGACTGCTTCTGTAGTTAGTTAAACATTTAGTGTAGGTTTTGGTTACAGTCTTAATGGAAATTATTTTAAGCAGCTATTAAATTTAGAATCTTTCATATGAACATTTTTAGAAGGAGCCCATTCCTCTTAATAGGTTGGTTGTATTGGAGCTGAACTTACTTTTAATATTTAAGAAGTAAATTAGTATTAAATGTTCCACAATAATTTATTGAAATTTCTATTCTCTAGGGCATCTATGTAACATTATCAGTTGCAATCATTATCTGTCACCTCCCACTTACACTATTATTTCCTTACAGAACATATAAGGATGTTTTTTCACAACAAAATATACTCTTGATGCCTTCTGATTGCAAGCTATTTCTTCAAAATTACAAAAATGCTAAGACTCTCTTGAATCTAAACCACGTGCTTCTTTCTCACTGTTATCTTGAAAACACGATTAATAAGAGGTATAAAATATATAAAAAAGTAAAAGTATCCATTAAAAAGTCTGCAGGGTTTTTTTAGTAGATGTGTCAGGCTGGCCTGCATGTTATACTTTTGGTTCTGTGAAACTCCAGTAGGTCATAAATCTCTTTCTGAAGGGTCTGGCAAAACTGCAACAGTTTTGTACCCAGTTATCACACTTGCTTTTGAAGATACTCTTGTAACAAACATAGGCATATTTTTACTGATTTCTTTTTAAATTACTTGCAATGTTAACCTTTCAGAATTTACTGGGCACTCATATTTATTGTTATCCAGAACCTGGAGAGCTTTATCCTTTTCAGACTAGAAAAATGTTGGTTAGGTTTCTTGTATTACTTCTTCAAATCCTAAAAAAAATTGACATTCTTTCATTTCTGTAGGTATGTTCCTGCTTATAATTTTTAATCTTGGCCATTGTCATGGTTTAACCCCATCTGACAACTAAGCAACACACAGCTGCTTGCTCACTCCTGGCCCCTAGAAGGATGGGGGAAGAATTGGAAGGGAGAAACAGACTCATGAGTTGAGATAATAACAGTTAACTATTAAGAAGATGTAATAATTTTATTTTTTTAATTGGAAGAGAAAAAAAGGGGGG
>NW_010244253.1:0-2689 GCF_000690775.1 Eurypyga helias
ATGCCCTGTGGGGGTGGCTACAGCAATGGAAGCGGAACAACCAGCAGCGCCGAGGCAAACCCATCTGGGCTGCCGCACTTTGGCAAGACATTGCTTCCCGTCTGGACAACCTGGTCATCAAAGTGTGTCACATCAATGTCCATGTGCCCAAAATCCGAGCCACTAAAGAACATCAACACAATCAGCAGGTGGATCAAGATGATTGATCTCCCTCGGGCCACCAAGGGAGAGACGCCACATACAGATGGGCTTGTGACCAAGGGGTGGACTTGGCCATGGACGCTATTGTGCAGGTCATTCATGAATGTGAGATGTGCTGCCATCAAACAGGCCAAGAGGGTAAAGCCCTCTTGAAATAGAAGTTTGGACAGGCCTGGCATGTTGACTACATCACCCTCTCCAGAACCCGCCAGGGCAAGTGCCATGTGCTCACAGTGGAGGAGGCAGCCGGGGCAAGTGCCATGTGCTCACAATGGTGGAAGCAACCACCGGGTGGCCAGGGAAACATATCCTTTGTCCCATGCCACTGCCCAAAATACCATCCTGGGCCTTGAAAAGCAAGTCCTGTGGTGACATGGCACCCCAGAAAGGGTTGAATCAAACAATGGGACTCATTCCCGAAACAGCCGGGTAGACACTTGGGCTGAAGAGCACAGCATTGAGTGGGTGTATCACATCCCCTACCATGCACCTGCCTCAGGGAAGGTTGAGCGGTGCAAATGGGCTGTTAAAGGCCACCCTAAGAGCAATGGGGTGTGGGAGGGGGGAGTAGAACAACACTCAAGAATTGGGATACCAGCTTAGCAAAGGCCACTTGGTTAGTTGCTACGTCAGTCGTGCTGGTCCCGTACACTCAAACCTTCTACGGGCTGTAGAAGGAGATAAGGTCCCTGTAGTACATGCTAAAACTATGCTGGAAAAACCAGTTTGGGTTACTCCTGCCCCAGTCAAAGCTTTCTTACAAAAGAAGCCTGTACGATACCCAAGCTCAAGACAAGGAACAAAAGAAGCCTGTACGAACTCAGACTTAAGATAAGAAGGAATATCAAAACTACATGAATCCCTTGAATATGCTAACTACCTGAATAACTGGAATATTTAAACTATATGACCACCTGAATGTGGTAACTACCTGAATATCTGGAATATCTAAATGACATGAGTACCTTGAATGTGTTAAATGCATGTCTTGAATGTCTTAGGCGGATCGGGAAGTCTGTACCCTCAGAGTACCTCAGCCAATAGGGATATGAGGAGGGTCTCTCATGGCTGGGAAAAGTAGGATAAAAGGGGGCTGCATCTCCCTGTAGGTTGAGAGACACCACAGGAATATGCCCCGTGGACTCTCCCTTTATTCAAATAAAGTTTTATTATTTTTCTTTACAGGACTCCTCTATCTCCTTTGTGAACACTGACTCTTGGGGGCCATGATTTTCCATACAAATGGGGGCTTGTCTGGGATCCTTCCACCTTCTGGGGATGGTGGGCAATGGACGGGGCTGACGGCGCACCTCACCAACATTTGGGTGATCAGTTCCCCTTTGACGTCCACCGGCCCTGAACGACTGATTTGGTACCCGTGACTGTTTGGAGACAGATGAGTAACGGACCAGGGGGGTCCGTGAGGGTTGACCAGAGGGAAAAGGGTAAGTAAATTGGCTGTAGGCATAGAAACCAGTTTGGTTACAGGCAGTGGGCCTGGAAACAAAGGGAAGGTTCTTAGGGACACCCAAGGAAGGTGAAAAGAATCACAGCAGACGGTAAGTCGGAGACTGGGGACCTACAGGCTGGCCACTCCGCTCGTTTGGTGTAAGGCAGGATGCTGCCTTGCAGGTTTGGTAACTTGGACTTCTGAGCTGGAGGACTCTGAAGGGAGGCTGAACTGACCCTCTGCAAGGACCAGTTGAATGAATAACTTGTGTGTTGTCCTTGGGAGAAGCTTTGAAGATATACTCACAAGTGAAGAACTAATGGTTGGTCTATAAAACTGGGGAGAGGTGACATTGACACTGAATGGTGAAAGATGCTGTCTTTGGGGGTTATACTAATAATTTTATGTGTTCGGCAAGGGCAAAATCTGACCTGGGAAAATCTGTTCTTAACCTTAGGGGAAGAAATTGCCAAAAATTTTAATTTGACCAACTTCTGGGTCTGTGGAAATCCAAGAAACTCTGAAAATTGGCCATGGGTAGCCCAGCCTGTCCAGGCTTGACAACAGCATTACCAAAAAAGGAAGTATGGTAATAAAAACCTCCCCAAATGTTTAAAACGTGAACATATATAATTGTGGATGGTGGGGAAATGTATGAGTGACCACTCAGTTATGTTATTGTGATTTCTTCCTTGTTAGTATTTTGTAGAGACCTTTTGTATTTCTGAAAGGTGTGCTGGTTGTGTTAGATGCCTAGCACCTGCTTCTGCAGAATCAAAATAAACACAAATACTTCAACTTGGTGTGTTGATTGGCTCTTGCACACTGGGTATAAGTACCCAGATTTGGGACAACAGTAGGATGGACTGAAGCTGTCCAACATGTTATAACTGTTTGTCTTCCCACTTTTCTGACACCTCTTTCCTCTTGACCTTCCTGCTGTGCAAGACTTGTTAAGGCTTCAAATTGGGTGTTTGGGATGAGGCCCATTTTTAGCTCATACGGTGCTGTGCTTTGTATCATAGAATCATAGAATGG
>NW_010244254.1:0-3872 GCF_000690775.1 Eurypyga helias
ATTCTGTGATTCTATGATTAAGTTTGGACCACTATAATACTGGTTGTTCGTGTACAGTGAGTAGGTACTACGTGGAATTCCAGTACTTGCATGCAGGCCACAGATCTCAATGGTTAGACCTTTTTTTTTCCTTTTTTTTAGCATTCATCTTAATGTAATATTAAATTTAACTCTCCAGAGGTAGCTTAAATTGTGTTTATGCTGTGTTATAAAAGTTCTGTTCATTTGACTAACTCTTACGTGTTCTTATTGACTTATTTGACTTACTCTTACATGTTCTTTTCTCAGCTTATCCCTATTGTTGAAACTAAGAGTGAGAAAAAGAATGCTGTAAATGGGAGCTACATTGCTCAGATAAATCCTGCAGATAAAGGGTGCCTGCTTGAGAAGTACAGCAGTAAATACACTGACTGCGAGTTTGGGCTGTTGGCCAACCTTTATGCCAGTGAGGGCCAACCTGGTAAGGTACGCACTTGGATCAAAGGTGACTTGGCTTGTAGAGCTTTGTGACCGAAGGGAAACTCGTGTTTCGGTGTTCTCACGGAAGGTTTCTGTGATAGTAGTAAAATAGTAATTCCATGGAAGAATATTCAAATGTGAGGAACTGATGCTGGTGAACAAGAGGAAGAATTGGTGGAGACAGGCATCTGAATTTTTGAGGGATAAGTATTAGTTTACTAAAACTTTTACATCATAAATCATCCACCCAAACCCGTTCCAAGCTAGCAGTGATTTAAGTATAAATCAGGTCTAGGCACTTGTCTGGATTTTTTGTAGAAGTGCTTCCCCCAACACAGCTAGCACAAAGCAGTGTTGGCAGAGCCATCAAAAACTACTGAGCAGTCTTTCCTCTTTCCAAGAGTTTCTTTAAAATGGAGTTGAAGCCAGCTGGTGGGTAGAAAAGGGTTGCTTATACCATTTTCTGGTGTGTGAGTAAATGAGTTGCTGCCCAGCAGCCTTCGCAGGCAAAGCCATCCCTGAACAGAAAGTCAGGATGCAAGGGAAAGAAGGATGCAAGGGAAACTCACATTTTCAAAGAGTCATCTTGGGTTATAAGCTTGGAATAATTTCAGAGAAGCTTTCACTAACCTTTGCGGACTGTAGCAGTGGGAGACTCGGTGACAAATTAACCTTATTCTCCAGGTCATTGAAGTGAAAGCCAATGGAAGAACTGGGGAACTCAACTTTGTGTCTTGTCTGAGACAAATTTTAGAGAAACACTATGGAGAAAAGCCAGTTGGGATGGGTGGTACCTTTATCATTCAGAAGGGGAAAGCAAAGATTCACATTATGGTAAGTTGGTCTCAATTCACAGAACTTTCTTCATCCTTCTGAAAACAGAAGTATACATCAGGGTGTAACATCTTAGTGCCTTGACTTTGGTTTGCACTTTTAAATGTATCCATGAACTGCTAGTATAAACAGTGCAATAAAGTAAGGAGCTGACATTATGAAACTGAGGTTACAAAACCAGTGATGCTGTATTACTTGGCCTTAACGCCAATTTCTTTTGAAATCCGTGGGTAGCTAAAGAAATGTAGAACTATTGTAAAATGAATTGAAATTAAATACATGAACTGAGATGACACTTGTAAGAAGCAACAGATTTTTTTCTTTTTTTGAAATAACTGAGCTTCTAAAATATAGCAGGAGGAGGATCTTCAGAGGTTCTCCCACTACCTGTGCGATGAAAGCAGCAATATTCTGGTCACTTCTGTTGCTGGCAGAATCACAGCAGTGGGCACTGGTAAGCTGCTTTTAGGCAAGAAGGGATGTTTTCAACAGAATAGAGGAGAGGGGAATAATGAAAGGAAGTTGCTAGAGAAACTGTGTCTTGATACGAGTGTCTTCCTTTCACTTATAAAGCTTTTACTTTTGTTTTAGCCTCCAGAATTTTCTGCCTGTCCTCTGAACACCGATGAGGATGTGAATAACTGGCTCAAATTCTTTGAAATGAAGGCTCCACTGATTTGCCAGCCAGTAATAGTTTCCAGAGATCCAGTGAGTCTCTTTCTCATTTCTAGTTGTTCTAGACTGAGACTTTTAATGAATTTTGTCTTGAATGTGATTTTCCTTTCAAGAACAGGAGTGCGTATATGTTGTGTTAATCTTTTCCAGAGGTGATGTAATGAAATAGAAGCTTCTCAGTTGTGTCACTGGTTTGAACTGACGCTGAGTCAATCAGTTCCAAAGCCTGTTCATAATGAATTGAACTTGATGGCTTGGTTCCAGTTGCAAGTGTTTGCATCCCAAACCCAACAGCATGGTTTGCATTTGCTGCTGGCCACAGCAGGAGTAATGTCAAGAGCGCAGGAGCTCGTTCAGCCCTATGTTCCTGTAGTTCACTTTCGTAAGAACTGTCTTTGCTGATGCTGTGTCGCAGTGTGTGCAGCACGTGTCTCTTAATTGTTGATGCAAACTAAACGCTGCAAAGCCTCCTGCTAGGTGGTTTTCTAGCATCTTTCACAAGCACTGCATTCAGCAGCAAAAACTTCAGGATAAAAAAGAATCTGGTTTCAAAAGCCATTAAGATGTTTGTCACTAGGAATATTATTTATTTAGAAGTAACCAGGAAACCATAGATGAAAATGACTGTTTTACAAATAGCAGTGCAGTCATAAATAATATAAAACTTATATTCTTCCAGAGTTAAATGAGATCTGCTGTAGTTTTGAGTATGTTCAAGGATATGACTTTATTGTGTCATGGCAGCCTTTGGCCTAAGGCTGAATGGTGAGTGTCTTCCCAGAATCAGCTGATGAGTACTTGGAAAACAGCCATCAACCACTGCTCCATTCACAACCAGTGCCATTGGGGTAGTGGGTGCAGCTGGGTTACTCCTGTCTGTGTCCACTGCAAGCTTGACAGCATTCAGCCGAGCCTACGGTTGTGGGAATGTTTGAGTGTCACTACAGAGACGGCAGTAGGAGATGGCGTTTAAACGCTGTAGCGTTTCTCATCAGTATCCTTTTGCAGCCTAGAAAACCAATTGCATCCTGGGCTGCATAAAAAGTGTGGTGAGCAGGTCAAGGGAGGTGATTGTCCCCCTTGGGAGACTCCACCTAGAGAGCTGCATCCAGCTCTGAGGCCCCAAGAAAGTCACGGACTGTTAGAGTGGGTCCAGAGGAGGCCACGAAGATGCTCAGAGGGCTGGAGCAGCTCTGCTATGGGGACAGGCTGAGAGAGTTGGGCTTGTTCAGCCTGGAGAAGAGAAGGCTCTGGGGAGACCTTGGTGTGGCCTTTCAATATATAAAGGGGGCTGCTAAGAAAGATGGTGGAGATACTTCTTACCAGGGCCTGTGGGAGTCACAGGACATGGTTTTAAACTGAAAGAGGGTGGATTTAGATTGGACATTTTTGACTATGAGGGTGGTGAGGCATTGGAACAGGTTGCCCAGAGAAGTTGTGGATGCCCCATCCCTGGAGGCCAGGCTGGATGAGGCTTTGAGCAAACTGGTTCAGTGGAAGGTGTCCCTGCCTGTGGCAGGGGGGGGGGGCTTTGGTGGGGTTTTAACCCCACCTAGAGTGCTGTGTCCAGCTGTGGAGCCCCCGACATCAGAAGGGTATAGACTGGTTGGAGCAAGGTGGGTCCAGGCCACGAAGATGCTCAGAGGGCTGGAGCAGCTCTGCTATGGGGACAGGCTGAGAGAGTTGGGCTTGTTCAGCCTGGAGAAGAGAAGGCTCTGGGGAGACCTTGGTGTGGCCTTTCAATATATAAAGGGGGCTGCTAAGAAAGATGGTGGAGATACTTCTTACCAGGGCCTGTGGGAGTCACAGGACATGGTTTTAAACTGAAAGAGGGTGGATTTAGATTGGACATTTTTGACTATGAGGGTGGTGAGGCACTGGAACAGGTTGCCCAGAGAAGCTGT
>NW_010244254.1:3928-4383 GCF_000690775.1 Eurypyga helias
AGGTGCCCCTGCCTGTGGCAGGGTGGGTGGACTTAGATGGTCTTTAAAAGTCCTTTCCAACCCAAACTATTCTATGATTCTACGATATGTAAAACCGGTGGGGGTGATCTCACAGTTTAGTATGCTAGTTGTTATTTTATTCACTATTTTTCCCGTTTTCATCTAAGCTCAGAACTGGAGTAGAGATTGCCCCTTTATCACACGGGTCTGTGGCATTCAGTGCAAAGGGGTTTGGATTTCCAGTAGGGATTAAATACAGCAGTCATGCCGAGGAATGCCAATGGAAAGAAAAGGGGGAAGGAAAGAAAAAAGGAAATCTTTGGGAAATTGACACCAAAAATTGGGGCTGTCAGAGTTTTTAAATTCTTTTCTCTCTGATGTCTTATGGTAAAGCCTTGTTCAGCTCCTCTTTGCCTTATTGGTTTCACAAGTGTACGGAAAATCACGCTGCCAGG